>NW_027440366.1:0-121474 GCF_031893055.1 Leptodactylus fuscus
TGATTGTGTACTCTTGAGTGTAGCTCGGGCTGAGAATGACGCAGCCATGGGAAAGTTGACAGTTAAGCCTATCTAGTGACAACCCATCATAGGCTAGCTGGGTGATCTTGCAACTTGTACCATGTCGGAGTTTGATTTTCCCCATAGGGTTTCATTGATCGTGTACTCTTGAGTGTAGCTCGGGCTGAGAAGGTCGCAGCCATGGGAAAGTTGACAGTTAAGCCTATCTAGTGACAGCCCATCATAGGCTAGCTGGGTGATCTTGCAACTTGTACCATGTCGGAGTTTGATTTTCCCCATAGGGTTTCATTGATCGCTTACTCGTGAGTGTAGCACGGGCTGAGAACGTCGCTGCCATGGGAAAGTTGACAGTTAAGCCTATCTAGTGACAACCCATCGTAGGCTAGCTGGGTGATCTTGCAACTTGTATCATGCCGGAGTTTGATTTTCACCATAGGGTTTCATTGACCGCTTACTCAGCAACTTGTATGAAGCAGGATTTCTACTTTCCCCTTAGCGCTTCATTGACCGTGTACTCTTGAGTATAGCTCGGGCTGAGAATGACGCAGCCATGGGAAAGTTGACAGTTAAGCCTATCTAGTGACAGCCCATCATAGGCTAGCTGGGTGATCTTGCAACTTGTACCATGTCGGAGTTTGATTTTCCCCATAGGGTTTCATTGATCGTGTACTCTTGAGTGTAGCTCGGGCTGAGAAGGTCGCAGCCATGGGAAAGTTGACAGTTAAGCCTATCTAGTGACAGCCCATCATAGGCTAGCTGGGTGATCTTGCAACTTGTACCATGTCGGAGTTTGATTTTCCCCATAGGGTTTCATTGATCGCTTACTCGTGAGTGTAGCACGGGCTGAGAAGGTCGCTGCCATGGGAAAGTTGACAGTTAAGCCTATCTAGTGACAACCCATCATATGCTAGCTGGGTGATCTTGCAACTTGTATCATGCCGGAGTTTGATTTTCACCACAGGGTTTCATTGATCGCTTACTCGGCAACTTGTATGAAGCAGGATTTCTACTTTCCCCTTAGCGCTTCATTGATCGTGTACTCTTGAGTGTAGCTCGGGCTGAGAAGGTCGCAGCCATGGGAAAGTTGACAGTTAAGCCTATCTAGTGACAGCCCATCATAGGCTAGCTGGGTGATCTTGCAACTTGTACCATGTCGGAGTTTGATTTTCCCCATAGGGTTTCATTGATCGCTTACTCGTGAGTGTAGCACGGGCTGAGAAGGTCGCTGCCATGGGAAAGTTGACAGTTAAGCCTATCTAGTGACAACCCATAATAGGCTAGCTGGGTGATCTTGCAACTTGTATCATGCCGGAGTTTGATTTTCACCATAGGGTTTCATTGATCGCTTACTCGGCAACTTGTATGAAGCAGGATTTCTACTTTCCCCTTAGCGCTTCATTGATCGTGTACTCTTGAGTGTAGCTCGGGCTGAGAAGGTCGCAGCCATGGGAAAGTTGACAGTTAAGCCTATCTAGTGACAGCCCATCATAGGCTAGCTGGGTGATCTTGCAACTTGTACCATGTCGGAGTTTGATTTTCCCCATAGGGTTTCATTGATCGCTTACTCGTGAGTGTAGCACGGGCTGAGAAGGTCGCTGCCATGGGAAAGTTGACAGTTAAGCCTATCTAGTGACAACCCATAATAGGCTAGCTGGGTGATCTTGCAACTTGTATCATGCCGGAGTTTGATTTTCACCATAGGGTTTCATTGATCGCTTACTCGGCAACTTGTATGAAGCAGGATTTCTACTTTCCCCTTAGCGCTTCATTGATCGTGTACTCTTGAGTGTAGCTCGGGCTGAGAAGGTCGCAGCCATGGGAAAGTTGACAGTTAAGCCTATCTAGTGACAGCCCATCATAGGCTAGCTGGGTGATCTTGCAACTTGTACCATGTCGGAGTTTGATTTTCCCCATAGGGTTTCATTGATCGCTTACTCGTGAGTGTAGCACGGGCTGAGAAGGTCGCTGCCATGGGAAAGTTGACAGTTAAGCCTATCTAGTGACAACCCATAATAGGCTAGCTGGGTGATCTTGCAACTTGTATCATGCCGGAGTTTGATTTTCACCATAGGGTTTCATTGATCGCTTACTCGGCAACTTGTATGAAGCAGGATTTCTACTTTCCCCTTAGCGCTTCATTGATTGTGTACTCTTGAGTGTAGCTCGGGCTGAGAATGACGCAGCCATGGGAAAGTTGACAGTTAAGCCTATCTAGTGACAACCCATCATAGGCTAGCTGGGTGATCTTGCAACTTGTACCATGTCGGAGTCTGATTTTCCCCATAGGGTTTCATTGATCGTGTACTCTTGAGTGTAGCTCGGGCTGAGAAGGTCGCAGCCATGGGAAAGTTGACAGTTAAGCCTATCTAGTGACAGCCCATCATAGGCTAGCTGGGTGATCTTGCAACTTGTACCATGTCGGAGTTTGATTTTCCCCATAGGGTTTCATTGATCGCTTACTCGTGAGTGTAGCACGGGCTGAGAACGTCGCTGCCATGGGAAAGTTGACAGTTAAGCCTATCTAGTGACAACCCATCGTAGGCTAGCTGGGTGATCTTGCAACTTGTATCATGCCGGAGTTTGATTTTCACCATAGGGTTTCATTGACCGCTTACTCAGCAACTTGTATGAAGCAGGATTTCTACTTTCCCCTTAGCGCTTCATTGACCGTGTACTCTTGAGTATAGCTCGGGCTGAGAATGACGCAGCCATGGGAAAGTTGACAGTTAAGCCTATCTAGTGACAGCCCATCATAGGCTAGCTGGGTGATCTTGCAACTTGTACCATGTCGGAGTTTGATTTTCCCCATAGGGTTTCATTGATCGTGTACTCTTGAGTGTAGCTCGGGCTGAGAAGGTCGCAGCCATGGGAAAGTTGACAGTTAAGCCTATCTAGTGACAGCCCATCATAGGCTAGTTGGGTGATCTTGCAACTTGTACCATGTCGGAGTTTGATTTTCCCCATAGGGTTTCATTGATCGCTTACTCGTGAGTGTAGCACGGGCTGAGAAGGTCGCTGCCATGGGAAAGTTGACAGTTAAGCCTATCTAGTGACAACCCATCATAGGCTAGCTGGGTGATCTTGCAACTTGTATCATGCCGGAGTTTGATTTTCACCATAGGGTTTCATTGATCGCTTACTCGGCAACTTGTATGAAGCAGGATTTCTACTTTCCCCTTAGCGCTTCATTGATCGTGTACTCTTGAGTGTAGCTCGGGCTGAGAAGGTCGCAGCCATGGGAAAGTTGACAGTTAAGCCTATCTAGTGACAGCCCATCATAGGCTAGCTGGGTGATCTTGCAACTTGTACCATGTCGGAGTTTGATTTTCCCCATAGGGTTTCATTGATCGCTTACTCGTGAGTGTAGCACGGGCTGAGAAGGTCGCTGCCATGGGAAAGTTGACAGTTAAGCCTATCTAGTGACAACCCATAATAGGCTAGCTGGGTGATCTTGCAACTTGTATCATGCCGGAGTTTGATTTTCACCATAGGGTTTCATTGATCGCTTACTCGGCAACTTGTATGAAGCAGGATTTCTACTTTCCCCTTAGCGCTTCATTGATTGTGTACTCTTGAGTGTAGCTCGGGCTGAGAATGACGCAGCCATGGGAAAGTTGACAGTTAAGCCTATCTAGTGACAACCCATCATAGGCTAGCTGGGTGATCTTGCAACTTGTACCATGTCGGAGTTTGATTTTCCCCATAGGGTTTCATTGATCGTGTACTCTTGAGTGTAGCTCGGGCTGAGAAGGTCGCAGCCATGGGAAAGTTGACAGTTAAGCCTATCTAGTGACAGCCCATCATAGGCTAGCTGGGTGATCTTGCAACTTGTACCATGTCGGAGTTTGATTTTCCCCATAGGGTTTCATTGATCGCTTACTCGTGAGTGTAGCACGGGCTGAGAACGTCGCTGCCATGGGAAAGTTGACAGTTAAGCCTATCTAGTGACAACCCATCGTAGGCTAGCTGGGTGATCTTGCAACTTGTATCATGCCGGAGTTTGATTTTCACCATAGGGTTTCATTGACCGCTTACTCAGCAACTTGTATGAAGCAGGATTTCTACTTTCCCCTTAGCGCTTCATTGACCGTGTACTCTTGAGTATAGCTCGGGCTGAGAATGACGCAGCCATGGGAAAGTTGACAGTTAAGCCTATCTAGTGACAGCCCATCATAGGCTAGCTGGGTGATCTTGCAACTTGTACCATGTCGGAGTTTGATTTTCCCCATAGGGTTTCATTGATCGTGTACTCTTGAGTGTAGCTCGGGCTGAGAAGGTCGCAGCCATGGGAAAGTTGACAGTTAAGCCTATCTAGTGACAGCCCATCATAGGCTAGCTGGGTGATCTTGCAACTTGTACCATGTCGGAGTTTGATTTTCCCCATAGGGTTTCATTGATCGCTTACTCGTGAGTGTAGCACGGGCTGAGAAGGTCGCTGCCATGGGAAAGTTGACAGTTAAGCCTATCTAGTGACAACCCATCATATGCTAGCTGGGTGATCTTGCAACTTGTATCATGCCGGAGTTTGATTTTCACCACAGGGTTTCATTGATCGCTTACTCGGCAACTTGTATGAAGCAGGATTTCTACTTTCCCCTTAGCGCTTCATTGATCGTGTACTCTTGAGTGTAGCTCGGGCTGAGAAGGTCGCAGCCATGGGAAAGTTGACAGTTAAGCCTATCTAGTGACAGCCCATCATAGGCTAGCTGGGTGATCTTGCAACTTGTACCATGTCGGAGTTTGATTTTCCCCATAGGGTTTCATTGATCGCTTACTCGTGAGTGTAGCACGGGCTGAGAAGGTCGCTGCCATGGGAAAGTTGACAGTTAAGCCTATCTAGTGACAACCCATAATAGGCTAGCTGGGTGATCTTGCAACTTGTATCATGCCGGAGTTTGATTTTCACCATAGGGTTTCATTGATCGCTTACTCGGCAACTTGTATGAAGCAGGATTTCTACTTTCCCCTTAGCGCTTCATTGATTGTGTACTCTTGAGTGTAGCTCGGGCTGAGAATGACGCAGCCATGGGAAAGTTGACAGTTAAGCCTATCTAGTGACAACCCATCATAGGCTAGCTGGGTGATCTTGCAACTTGTACCATGTCGGAGTTTGATTTTCCCCATAGGGTTTCATTGATCGTGTACTCTTGAGTGTAGCTCGGGCTGAGAAGGTCGCAGCCATGGGAAAGTTGACAGTTAAGCCTATCTAGTGACAGCCCATCATAGGCTAGCTGGGTGATCTTGCAACTTGTACCATGTCGGAGTTTGATTTTCCCCATAGGGTTTCATTGATCGCTTACTCGTGAGTGTAGCACGGGCTGAGAACGTCGCTGCCATGGGAAAGTTGACAGTTAAGCCTATCTAGTGACAACCCATCGTAGGCTAGCTGGGTGATCTTGCAACTTGTATCATGCCGGAGTTTGATTTTCACCATAGGGTTTCATTGACCGCTTACTCAGCAACTTGTATGAAGCAGGATTTCTACTTTCCCCTTAGCGCTTCATTGACCGTGTACTCTTGAGTATAGCTCGGGCTGAGAATGACGCAGCCATGGGAAAGTTGACAGTTAAGCCTATCTAGTGACAGCCCATCATAGGCTAGCTGGGTGATCTTGCAACTTGTACCATGTCGGAGTTTGATTTTCCCCATAGGGTTTCATTGATCGTGTACTCTTGAGTGTAGCTCGGGCTGAGAAGGTCGCAGCCATGGGAAAGTTGACAGTTAAGCCTATCTAGTGACAGCCCATCATAGGCTAGTTGGGTGATCTTGCAACTTGTACCATGTCGGAGTTTGATTTTCCCCATAGGGTTTCATTGATCGCTTACTCGTGAGTGTAGCACGGGCTGAGAAGGTCGCTGCCATGGGAAAGTTGACAGTTAAGCCTATCTAGTGACAACCCATCATAGGCTAGCTGGGTGATCTTGCAACTTGTATCATGCCGGAGTTTGATTTTCACCATAGGGTTTCATTGATCGCTTACTCGGCAACTTGTATGAAGCAGGATTTCTACTTTCCCCTTAGCGCTTCATTGATCGTGTACTCTTGAGTGTAGCTCGGGCTGAGAAGGTCGCAGCCATGGGAAAGTTGACAGTTAAGCCTATCTAGTGACAGCCCATCATAGGCTAGCTGGGTGATCTTGCAACTTGTACCATGTCGGAGTTTGATTTTCCCCATAGGGTTTCATTGATCGCTTACTCGTGAGTGTAGCACGGGCTGAGAAGGTCGCTGCCATGGGAAAGTTGACAGTTAAGCCTATCTAGTGACAACCCATAATAGGCTAGCTGGGTGATCTTGCAACTTGTATCATGCCGGAGTTTGATTTTCACCATAGGGTTTCATTGATCGCTTACTCGGCAACTTGTATGAAGCAGGATTTCTACTTTCCCCTTAGCGCTTCATTGATTGTGTACTCTTGAGTGTAGCTCGGGCTGAGAATGACGCAGCCATGGGAAAGTTGACAGTTAAGCCTATCTAGTGACAACCCATCATAGGCTAGCTGGGTGATCTTGCAACTTGTACCATGTCGGAGTTTGATTTTCCCCATAGGGTTTCATTGATCGTGTACTCTTGAGTGTAGCTCGGGCTGAGAAGGTCGCAGCCATGGGAAAGTTGACAGTTAAGCCTATCTAGTGACAGCCCATCATAGGCTAGCTGGGTGATCTTGCAACTTGTACCATGTCGGAGTTTGATTTTCCCCATAGGGTTTCATTGATCGCTTACTCGTGAGTGTAGCACGGGCTGAGAACGTCGCTGCCATGGGAAAGTTGACAGTTAAGCCTATCTAGTGACAACCCATCGTAGGCTAGCTGGGTGATCTTGCAACTTGTATCATGCCGGAGTTTGATTTTCACCATAGGGTTTCATTGACCGCTTACTCAGCAACTTGTATGAAGCAGGATTTCTACTTTCCCCTTAGCGCTTCATTGACCGTGTACTCTTGAGTATAGCTCGGGCTGAGAATGACGCAGCCATGGGAAAGTTGACAGTTAAGCCTATCTAGTGACAGCCCATCATAGGCTAGCTGGGTGATCTTGCAACTTGTACCATGTCGGAGTTTGATTTTCCCCATAGGGTTTCATTGATCGTGTACTCTTGAGTGTAGCTCGGGCTGAGAAGGTCGCAGCCATGGGAAAGTTGACAGTTAAGCCTATCTAGTGACAGCCCATCATAGGCTAGTTGGGTGATCTTGCAACTTGTACCATGTCGGAGTTTGATTTTCCCCATAGGGTTTCATTGATCGCTTACTCGTGAGTGTAGCACGGGCTGAGAAGGTCGCTGCCATGGGAAAGTTGACAGTTAAGCCTATCTAGTGACAACCCATCATAGGCTAGCTGGGTGATCTTGCAACTTGTATCATGCCGGAGTTTGATTTTCACCATAGGGTTTCATTGATCGCTTACTCGGCAACTTGTATGAAGCAGGATTTCTACTTTCCCCTTAGCGCTTCATTGATCGTGTACTCTTGAGTGTAGCTCGGGCTGAGAAGGTCGCAGCCATGGGAAAGTTGACAGTTAAGCCTATCTAGTGACAGCCCATCATAGGCTAGCTGGGTGATCTTGCAACTTGTACCATGTCGGAGTTTGATTTTCCCCATAGGGTTTCATTGATCGCTTACTCGTGAGTGTAGCACGGGCTGAGAAGGTCGCTGCCATGGGAAAGTTGACAGTTAAGCCTATCTAGTGACAACCCATAATAGGCTAGCTGGGTGATCTTGCAACTTGTATCATGCCGGAGTTTGATTTTCACCATAGGGTTTCATTGATCGCTTACTCGGCAACTTGTATGAAGCAGGATTTCTACTTTCCCCTTAGCGCTTCATTGATTGTGTACTCTTGAGTGTAGCTCGGGCTGAGAATGACGCAGCCATGGGAAAGTTGACAGTTAAGCCTATCTAGTGACAACCCATCATAGGCTAGCTGGGTGATCTTGCAACTTGTACCATGTCGGAGTTTGATTTTCCCCATAGGGTTTCATTGATCGTGTACTCTTGAGTGTAGCTCGGGCTGAGAAGGTCGCAGCCATGGGAAAGTTGACAGTTAAGCCTATCTAGTGACAGCCCATCATAGGCTAGCTGGGTGATCTTGCAACTTGTACCATGTCGGAGTTTGATTTTCCCCATAGGGTTTCATTGATCGCTTACTCGTGAGTGTAGCACGGGCTGAGAACGTCGCTGCCATGGGAAAGTTGACAGTTAAGCCTATCTAGTGACAACCCATCGTAGGCTAGCTGGGTGATCTTGCAACTTGTATCATGCCGGAGTTTGATTTTCACCATAGGGTTTCATTGACCGCTTACTCAGCAACTTGTATGAAGCAGGATTTCTACTTTCCCCTTAGCGCTTCATTGACCGTGTACTCTTGAGTATAGCTCGGGCTGAGAATGACGCAGCCATGGGAAAGTTGACAGTTAAGCCTATCTAGTGACAGCCCATCATAGGCTAGCTGGGTGATCTTGCAACTTGTACCATGTCGGAGTTTGATTTTCCCCATAGGGTTTCATTGATCGTGTACTCTTGAGTGTAGCTCGGGCTGAGAAGGTCGCAGCCATGGGAAAGTTGACAGTTAAGCCTATCTAGTGACAGCCCATCATAGGCTAGCTGGGTGATCTTGCAACTTGTACCATGTCGGAGTTTGATTTTCCCCATAGGGTTTCATTGATCGCTTACTCGTGAGTGTAGCACGGGCTGAGAAGGTCGCTGCCATGGGAAAGTTGACAGTTAAGCCTATCTAGTGACAACCCATCATAGGCTAGCTGGGTGATCTTGCAACTTGTATCATGCCGGAGTTTGATTTTCACCACAGGGTTTCATTGATCGCTTACTCGGCAACTTGTATGAAGCAGGATTTCTACTTTCCCCTTAGCGCTTCATTGATCGTGTACTCTTGAGTGTAGCTCGGGCTGAGAAGGTCGCAGCCATGGGAAAGTTGACAGTTAAGCCTATCTAGTGACAGCCCATCATAGGCTAGCTGGGTGATCTTGCAACTTGTACCATGTCGGAGTTTGATTTTCCCCATAGGGTTTCATTGATCGCTTACTCGTGAGTGTAGCACGGGCTGAGAAGGTCGCTGCCATGGGAAAGTTGACAGTTAAGCCTATCTAGTGACAACCCATAATAGGCTAGCTGGGTGATCTTGCAACTTGTATCATGCCGGAGTTTGATTTTCACCATAGGGTTTCATTGATCGCTTACTCGGCAACTTGTATGAAGCAGGATTTCTACTTTCCCCTTAGCGCTTCATTGATTGTGTACTCTTGAGTGTAGCTCGGGCTGAGAATGACGCAGCCATGGGAAAGTTGACAGTTAAGCCTATCTAGTGACAACCCATCATAGGCTAGCTGGGTGATCTTGCAACTTGTACCATGTCGGAGTTTGATTTTCCCCATAGGGTTTCATTGATCGTGTACTCTTGAGTGTAGCTCGGGCTGAGAAGGTCGCAGCCATGGGAAAGTTGACAGTTAAGCCTATCTAGTGACAGCCCATCATAGGCTAGCTGGGTGATCTTGCAACTTGTACCATGTCGGAGTTTGATTTTCCCCATAGGGTTTCATTGATCGCTTACTCGTGAGTGTAGCACGGGCTGAGAACGTCGCTGCCATGGGAAAGTTGACAGTTAAGCCTATCTAGTGACAACCCATCGTAGGCTAGCTGGGTGATCTTGC
This sequence comes from Leptodactylus fuscus, assembly GCF_031893055.1. Lineage (NCBI taxonomy): Eukaryota > Metazoa > Chordata > Amphibia > Anura > Leptodactylidae > Leptodactylus > Leptodactylus fuscus. The sequence goes on from NW_027440366.1 coordinate 9,682, forward strand.
AACTTGTATCATGCCGGAGTTTGATTTTCACCATAGGGTTTCATTGACCGCTTACTCAGCAACTTGTATGAAGCAGGATTTCTACTTTCCCCTTAGCGCTTCATTGACCGTGTACTCTTGAGTATAGCTCGGGCTGAGAATGACGCAGCCATGGGAAAGTTGACAGTTAAGCCTATCTAGTGACAGCCCATCATAGGCTAGCTGGGTGATCTTGCAACTTGTACCATGTCGGAGTTTGATTTTCCCCATAGGGTTTCATTGATCGTGTACTCTTGAGTGTAGCTCGGGCTGAGAAGGTCGCAGCCATGGGAAAGTTGACAGTTAAGCCTATCTAGTGACAGCCCATCATAGGCTAGTTGGGTGATCTTGCAACTTGTACCATGTCGGAGTTTGATTTTCCCCATAGGGTTTCATTGATCGCTTACTCGTGAGTGTAGCACGGGCTGAGAAGGTCGCTGCCATGGGAAAGTTGACAGTTAAGCCTATCTAGTGACAACCCATCATAGGCTAGCTGGGTGATCTTGCAACTTGTATCATGCCGGAGTTTGATTTTCACCATAGGGTTTCATTGATCGCTTACTCGGCAACTTGTATGAAGCAGGATTTCTACTTTCCCCTTAGCGCTTCATTGATCGTGTACTCTTGAGTGTAGCTCGGGCTGAGAAGGTCGCAGCCATGGGAAAGTTGACAGTTAAGCCTATCTAGTGACAGCCCATCATAGGCTAGCTGGGTGATCTTGCAACTTGTACCATGTCGGAGTTTGATTTTCCCCATAGGGTTTCATTGATCGCTTACTCGTGAGTGTAGCACGGGCTGAGAAGGTCGCTGCCATGGGAAAGTTGACAGTTAAGCCTATCTAGTGACAACCCATAATAGGCTAGCTGGGTGATCTTGCAACTTGTATCATGCCGGAGTTTGATTTTCACCATAGGGTTTCATTGATCGCTTACTCGGCAACTTGTATGAAGCAGGATTTCTACTTTCCCCTTAGCGCTTCATTGATTGTGTACTCTTGAGTGTAGCTCGGGCTGAGAATGACGCAGCCATGGGAAAGTTGACAGTTAAGCCTATCTAGTGACAACCCATCATAGGCTAGCTGGGTGATCTTGCAACTTGTACCATGTCGGAGTTTGATTTTCCCCATAGGGTTTCATTGATCGTGTACTCTTGAGTGTAGCTCGGGCTGAGAAGGTCGCAGCCATGGGAAAGTTGACAGTTAAGCCTATCTAGTGACAGCCCATCATAGGCTAGCTGGGTGATCTTGCAACTTGTACCATGTCGGAGTTTGATTTTCCCCATAGGGTTTCATTGATCGCTTACTCGTGAGTGTAGCACGGGCTGAGAACGTCGCTGCCATGGGAAAGTTGACAGTTAAGCCTATCTAGTGACAACCCATCGTAGGCTAGCTGGGTGATCTTGCAACTTGTATCATGCCGGAGTTTGATTTTCACCATAGGGTTTCATTGACCGCTTACTCAGCAACTTGTATGAAGCAGGATTTCTACTTTCCCCTTAGCGCTTCATTGACCGTGTACTCTTGAGTATAGCTCGGGCTGAGAATGACGCAGCCATGGGAAAGTTGACAGTTAAGCCTATCTAGTGACAGCCCATCATAGGCTAGCTGGGTGATCTTGCAACTTGTACCATGTCGGAGTTTGATTTTCCCCATAGGGTTTCATTGATCGTGTACTCTTGAGTGTAGCTCGGGCTGAGAAGGTCGCAGCCATGGGAAAGTTGACAGTTAAGCCTATCTAGTGACAGCCCATCATAGGCTAGCTGGGTGATCTTGCAACTTGTACCATGTCGGAGTTTGATTTTCCCCATAGGGTTTCATTGATCGCTTACTCGTGAGTGTAGCACGGGCTGAGAAGGTCGCTGCCATGGGAAAGTTGACAGTTAAGCCTATCTAGTGACAACCCATCATAGGCTAGCTGGGTGATCTTGCAACTTGTATCATGCCGGAGTTTGATTTTCACCATAGGGTTTCATTGATCGCTTACTCGGCAACTTGTATGAAGCAGGATTTCTACTTTCCCCTTAGCGCTTCATTGATCGTGTACTCTTGAGTGTAGCTCGGGCTGAGAAGGTCGCAGCCATGGGAAAGTTGACAGTTAAGCCTATCTAGTGACAGCCCATCATAGGCTAGCTGGGTGATCTTGCAACTTGTACCATGTCGGAGTTTGATTTTCCCCATAGGGTTTCATTGATCGCTTACTCGTGAGTGTAGCACGGGCTGAGAAGGTCGCTGCCATGGGAAAGTTGACAGTTAAGCCTATCTAGTGACAACCCATAATAGGCTAGCTGGGTGATCTTGCAACTTGTATCATGCCGGAGTTTGATTTTCACCATAGGGTTTCATTGATCGCTTACTCGGCAACTTGTATGAAGCAGGATTTCTACTTTCCCCTTAGCGCTTCATTGATTGTGTACTCTTGAGTGTAGCTCGGGCTGAGAATGACGCAGCCATGGGAAAGTTGACAGTTAAGCCTATCTAGTGACAACCCATCATAGGCTAGCTGGGTGATCTTGCAACTTGTACCATGTCGGAGTTTGATTTTCCCCATAGGGTTTCATTGATCGTGTACTCTTGAGTGTAGCTCGGGCTGAGAAGGTCGCAGCCATGGGAAAGTTGACAGTTAAGCCTATCTAGTGACAGCCCATCATAGGCTAGCTGGGTGATCTTGCAACTTGTACCATGTCGGAGTTTGATTTTCCCCATAGGGTTTCATTGATCGCTTACTCGTGAGTGTAGCACGGGCTGAGAACGTCGCTGCCATGGGAAAGTTGACAGTTAAGCCTATCTAGTGACAACCCATCGTAGGCTAGCTGGGTGATCTTGCAACTTGTATCATGCCGGAGTTTGATTTTCACCATAGGGTTTCATTGACCGCTTACTCAGCAACTTGTATGAAGCAGGATTTCTACTTTCCCCTTAGCGCTTCATTGACCGTGTACTCTTGAGTATAGCTCGGGCTGAGAATGACGCAGCCATGGGAAAGTTGACAGTTAAGCCTATCTAGTGACAGCCCATCATAGGCTAGCTGGGTGATCTTGCAACTTGTACCATGTCGGAGTTTGATTTTCCCCATAGGGTTTCATTGATCGTGTACTCTTGAGTGTAGCTCGGGCTGAGAAGGTCGCAGCCATGGGAAAGTTGACAGTTAAGCCTATCTAGTGACAGCCCATCATAGGCTAGCTGGGTGATCTTGCAACTTGTACCATGTCGGAGTTTGATTTTCCCCATAGGGTTTCATTGATCGCTTACTCGTGAGTGTAGCACGGGCTGAGAAGGTCGCTGCCATGGGAAAGTTGACAGTTAAGCCTATCTAGTGACAACCCATCATAGGCTAGCTGGGTGATCTTGCAACTTGTATCATGCCGGAGTTTGATTTTCACCACAGGGTTTCATTGATCGCTTACTCGGCAACTTGTATGAAGCAGGATTTCTACTTTCCCCTTAGCGCTTCATTGATCGTGTACTCTTGAGTGTAGCTCGGGCTGAGAAGGTCGCAGCCATGGGAAAGTTGACAGTTAAGCCTATCTAGTGACAGCCCATCATAGGCTAGCTGGGTGATCTTGCAACTTGTACCATGTCGGAGTTTGATTTTCCCCATAGGGTTTCATTGATCGCTTACTCGTGAGTGTAGCACGGGCTGAGAAGGTCGCTGCCATGGGAAAGTTGACAGTTAAGCCTATCTAGTGACAACCCATAATAGGCTAGCTGGGTGATCTTGCAACTTGTATCATGCCGGAGTTTGATTTTCACCATAGGGTTTCATTGATCGCTTACTCAGCAACTTGTATGAAGCAGGATTTCTACTTTCCCCTTAGCGCTTCATTGATTGTGTACTCTTGAGTGTAGCTCGGGCTGAGAATGACGCAGCCATGGGAAAGTTGACAGTTAAGCCTATCTAGTGACAACCCATCATAGGCTAGCTGGGTGATCTTGCAACTTGTACCATGTCGGAGTTTGATTTTCCCCATAGGGTTTCATTGATCGTGTACTCTTGAGTGTAGCTCGGGCTGAGAAGGTCGCAGCCATGGGAAAGTTGACAGTTAAGCCTATCTAGTGACAGCCCATCATAGGCTAGCTGGGTGATCTTGCAACTTGTACCATGTCGGAGTTTGATTTTCCCCATAGGGTTTCATTGATCGCTTACTCGTGAGTGTAGCACGGGCTGAGAACGTCGCTGCCATGGGAAAGTTGACAGTTAAGCCTATCTAGTGACAACCCATCGTAGGCTAGCTGGGTGATCTTGCAACTTGTATCATGCCGGAGTTTGATTTTCACCATAGGGTTTCATTGACCGCTTACTCAGCAACTTGTATGAAGCAGGATTTCTACTTTCCCCTTAGCGCTTCATTGACCGTGTACTCTTGAGTATAGCTCGGGCTGAGAATGACGCAGCCATGGGAAAGTTGACAGTTAAGCCTATCTAGTGACAGCCCATCATAGGCTAGCTGGGTGATCTTGCAACTTGTACCATGTCGGAGTTTGATTTTCCCCATAGGGTTTCATTGATCGTGTACTCTTGAGTGTAGCTCGGGCTGAGAAGGTCGCAGCCATGGGAAAGTTGACAGTTAAGCCTATCTAGTGACAGCCCATCATAGGCTAGTTGGGTGATCTTGCAACTTGTACCATGTCGGAGTTTGATTTTCCCCATAGGGTTTCATTGATCGCTTACTCGTGAGTGTAGCACGGGCTGAGAAGGTCGCTGCCATGGGAAAGTTGACAGTTAAGCCTATCTAGTGACAACCCATCATAGGCTAGCTGGGTGATCTTGCAACTTGTATCATGCCGGAGTTTGATTTTCACCATAGGGTTTCATTGATCGCTTACTCGGCAACTTGTATGAAGCAGGATTTCTACTTTCCCCTTAGCGCTTCATTGATCGTGTACTCTTGAGTGTAGCTCGGGCTGAGAAGGTCGCAGCCATGGGAAAGTTGACAGTTAAGCCTATCTAGTGACAGCCCATCATAGGCTAGCTGGGTGATCTTGCAACTTGTACCATGTCGGAGTTTGATTTTCCCCATAGGGTTTCATTGATCGCTTACTCGTGAGTGTAGCACGGGCTGAGAAGGTCGCTGCCATGGGAAAGTTGACAGTTAAGCCTATCTAGTGACAACCCATAATAGGCTAGCTGGGTGATCTTGCAACTTGTATCATGCCGGAGTTTGATTTTCACCATAGGGTTTCATTGATCGCTTACTCGGCAACTTGTATGAAGCAGGATTTCTACTTTCCCCTTAGCGCTTCATTGATTGTGTACTCTTGAGTGTAGCTCGGGCTGAGAATGACGCAGCCATGGGAAAGTTGACAGTTAAGCCTATCTAGTGACAACCCATCATAGGCTAGCTGGGTGATCTTGCAACTTGTACCATGTCGGAGTTTGATTTTCCCCATAGGGTTTCATTGATCGTGTACTCTTGAGTGTAGCTCGGGCTGAGAAGGTCGCAGCCATGGGAAAGTTGACAGTTAAGCCTATCTAGTGACAGCCCATCATAGGCTAGCTGGGTGATCTTGCAACTTGTACCATGTCGGAGTTTGATTTTCCCCATAGGGTTTCATTGATCGCTTACTCGTGAGTGTAGCACGGGCTGAGAACGTCGCTGCCATGGGAAAGTTGACAGTTAAGCCTATCTAGTGACAACCCATCGTAGGCTAGCTGGGTGATCTTGCAACTTGTATCATGCCGGAGTTTGATTTTCACCATAGGGTTTCATTGACCGCTTACTCAGCAACTTGTATGAAGCAGGATTTCTACTTTCCCCTTAGCGCTTCATTGACCGTGTACTCTTGAGTATAGCTCGGGCTGAGAATGACGCAGCCATGGGAAAGTTGACAGTTAAGCCTATCTAGTGACAGCCCATCATAGGCTAGCTAAGTGATCTTGCAACTTGTACCATGTCGGAGTTTGATTTTCCCCATAGGGTTTCATTGATCGTGTACTCTTGAGTGTAGCTCGGGCTGAGAAGGTCGCAGCCATGGGAAAGTTGACAGTTAAGCCTATCTAGTGACAGCCCATCATAGGCTAGTTGGGTGATCTTGCAACTTGTACCATGTCGGAGTTTGATTTTCCCCATAGGGTTTCATTGATCGCTTACTCGTGAGTGTAGCACGGGCTGAGAAGGTCGCTGCCATGGGAAAGTTGACAGTTAAGCCTATCTAGTGACAACCCATCATAGGCTAGCTGGGTGATCTTGCAACTTGTATCATGCCGGAGTTTGATTTTCACCATAGGGTTTCATTGATCGCTTACTCGGCAACTTGTATGAAGCAGGATTTCTACTTTCCCCTTAGCGCTTCATTGATCGTGTACTCTTGAGTGTAGCTCGGGCTGAGAAGGTCGCAGCCATGGGAAAGTTGACAGTTAAGCCTATCTAGTGACAGCCCATCATAGGCTAGCTGGGTGATCTTGCAACTTGTACCATGTCGGAGTTTGATTTTCCCCATAGGGTTTCATTGATCGCTTACTCGTGAGTGTAGCACGGGCTGAGAAGGTCGCTGCCATGGGAAAGTTGACAGTTAAGCCTATCTAGTGACAACCCATAATAGGCTAGCTGGGTGATCTTGCAACTTGTATCATGCCGGAGTTTGATTTTCACCATAGGGTTTCATTGATCGCTTACTCGGCAACTTGTATGAAGCAGGATTTCTACTTTCCCCTTAGCGCTTCATTGATTGTGTACTCTTGAGTGTAGCTCGGGCTGAGAATGACGCAGCCATGGGAAAGTTGACAGTTAAGCCTATCTAGTGACAACCCATCATAGGCTAGCTGGGTGATCTTGCAACTTGTACCATGTCGGAGTTTGATTTTCCCCATAGGGTTTCATTGATCGTGTACTCTTGAGTGTAGCTCGGGCTGAGAAGGTCGCAGCCATGGGAAAGTTGACAGTTAAGCCTATCTAGTGACAGCCCATCATAGGCTAGCTGGGTGATCTTGCAACTTGTACCATGTCGGAGTTTGATTTTCCCCATAGGGTTTCATTGATCGCTTACTCGTGAGTGTAGCACGGGCTGAGAACGTCGCTGCCATGGGAAAGTTGACAGTTAAGCCTATCTAGTGACAACCCATCGTAGGCTAGCTGGGTGATCTTGCAACTTGTATCATGCCGGAGTTTGATTTTCACCATAGGGTTTCATTGACCGCTTACTCAGCAACTTGTATGAAGCAGGATTTCTACTTTCCCCTTAGCGCTTCATTGACCGTGTACTCTTGAGTATAGCTCGGGCTGAGAATGACGCAGCCATGGGAAAGTTGACAGTTAAGCCTATCTAGTGACAGCCCATCATAGGCTAGCTGGGTGATCTTGCAACTTGTACCATGTCGGAGTTTGATTTTCCCCATAGGGTTTCATTGATCGTGTACTCTTGAGTGTAGCTCGGGCTGAGAAGGTCGCAGCCATGGGAAAGTTGACAGTTAAGCCTATCTAGTGACAGCCCATCATAGGCTAGCTGGGTGATCTTGCAACTTGTACCATGTCGGAGTTTGATTTTCCCCATAGGGTTTCATTGATCGCTTACTCGTGAGTGTAGCACGGGCTGAGAAGGTCGCTGCCATGGGAAAGTTGACAGTTAAGCCTATCTAGTGACAACCCATCATAGGCTAGCTGGGTGATCTTGCAACTTGTATCATGCCGGAGTTTGATTTTCACCATAGGGTTTCATTGATCGCTTACTCGGCAACTTGTATGAAGCAGGATTTCTACTTTCCCCTTAGCGCTTCATTGATCGTGTACTCTTGAGTGTAGCTCGGGCTGAGAAGGTCGCAGCCATGGGAAAGTTGACAGTTAAGCCTATCTAGTGACAGCCCATCATAGGCTAGCTGGGTGATCTTGCAACTTGTACCATGTCGGAGTTTGATTTTCCCCATAGGGTTTCATTGATCGCTTACTCGTGAGTGTAGCACGGGCTGAGAAGGTCGCTGCCATGGGAAAGTTGACAGTTAAGCCTATCTAGTGACAACCCATAAAAGGCTAGCTGGGTGATCTTGCAACTTGTATCATGCCGGAGTTTGATTTTCACCATAGGGTTTCATTGATCGCTTACTCGGCAACTTGTATAAAGCAGGATTTCTACTTTCCCCTTAGCGCTTCATTGATTGTGTACTCTTGAGTGTAGCTCGGGCTGAGAATGACGCAGCCATGGGAAAGTTGACAGTTAAGCCAATCTAGTGACAACCCATCATAGGCTAGCTGGGTGATCTTGCAACTTGTACCATGTCGGAGTTTGATTTTCCCCATAGGGTTTCATTGATCGTGTACTCTTGAGTGTAGCTCGGGCTGAGAAGGTCGCAGCCATGGGAAAGTTGACAGTTAAGCCTATCTAGTGACAGCCCATCATAGGCTAGCTGGGTGATCTTGCAACTTGTACCATGTCGGAGTTTGATTTTCCCCATAGGGTTTCATTGATCGCTTACTCGTGAGTGTAGCACGGGCTGAGAACGTCGCTGCCATGGGAAAGTTGACAGTTAAGCCTATCTAGTGACAACCCATCGTAGGCTAGCTGGGTGATCTTGCAACTTGTATCATGCCGGAGTTTGATTTTCACCATAGGGTTTCATTGACCGCTTACTCAGCAACTTGTATGAAGCAGGATTTCTACTTTCCCCTTAGCGCTTCATTGACCGTGTACTCTTGAGTATAGCTCGGGCTGAGAATGACGCAGCCATGGGAAAGTTGACAGTTAAGCCTATCTAGTGACAGCCCATCATAGGCTAGCTGGGTGATCTTGCAACTTGTACCATGTCGGAGTTTGATTTTCCCCATAGGGTTTCATTGATCGTGTACTCTTGAGTGTAGCTCGGGCTGAGAAGGTCGCAGCCATGGGAAAGTTGACAGTTAAGCCTATCTAGTGACAGCCCATCATAGGCTAGCTGGGTGATCTTGCAACTTGTACCATGTCGGAGTTTGATTTTCCCCATAGGGTTTCATTGATCGCTTACTCGTGAGTGTAGCACGGGCTGAGAAGGTCGCTGCCATGGGAAAGTTGACAGTTAAGCCTATCTAGTGACAACCCATCATATGCTAGCTGGGTGATCTTGCAACTTGTATCATGCCGGAGTTTGATTTTCACCATAGGGTTTCATTGATCGCTTACTCGGCAACTTGTATGAAGCAGGATTTCTACTTTCCCCTTAGCGCTTCATTGATCGTGTACTCTTGAGTGTAGCACGGGCTGAGAAGGTCGCTGCCATGGGAAAGTTGACAGTTAAGCCTATCTAGTGACAACCCATAATAGGCTAGCTGGGTGATCTTGCAACTTGTATCATGCCGGAGTTTGATTTTCACCATAGGGTTTCATTGATCGCTTACTCGGCAACTTGTATGAAGCAGGATTTCTACTTTCCCCTTAGCGCTTCATTGATTGTGTACTCTTGAGTGTAGCTCGGGCTGAGAATGACGCAGCCATGGGAAAGTTGACAGTTAAGCCTATCTAGTGACAACCCATCATAGGCTAGCTGGGTGATCTTGCAACTTGTACCATGTCGGAGTTTGATTTTCCCCATAGGGTTTCATTGATCGTGTACTCTTGAGTGTAGCTCGGGCTGAGAAGGTCGCAGCCATGGGAAAGTTGACAGTTAAGCCTATCTAGTGACAACCCATCATAGGCTAGCTGGGTGATCTTGCAACTTGTATCATGCCGGAGTTTGATTTTCACCATAGGGTTTCATTGATCGCTTACTCGGCAACTTGTATAAAGCAGGATTTCTACTTTCCCCTTAGCGCTTCATTGATTGTGTACTCTTGAGTGTAGCTCGGGCTGAGAATGACGCAGCCATGGGAAAGTTGACAGTTAAGCCAATCTAGTGACAACCCATCATAGGCTAGCTGGGTGATCTTGCAACTTGTACCATGTCGGAGTTTGATTTTCCCCATAGGGTTTCATTGATCGTGTACTCTTGAGTGTAGCTCGGGCTGAGAAGGTCGCAGCCATGGGAAAGTTGACAGTTAAGCCTATCTAGTGACAGCCCATCATAGGCTAGCTGGGTGATCTTGCAACTTGTACCATGTCGGAGTTTGATTTTCCCCATAGGGTTTCATTGATCGCTTACTCGTGAGTGTAGCACGAGCTGAGAACGTCGCTGCCATGGGAAAGTTGACAGTTAAGCCTATCTAGTGACAACCCATCGTAGGCTAGCTGGGTGATCTTGCAACTTGTATCATGCCGGAGTTTGATTTTCACCATAGGGTTTCATTGACCGCTTACTCAGCAACTTGTATGAAGCAGGATTTCTACTTTCCCCTTAGCGCTTCATTGACCGTGTACTCTTGAGTATAGCTCGGGCTGAGAATGACGCAGCCATGGGAAAGTTGACAGTTAAGCCTATCTAGTGACAGCTCATCATAGGCTAGCTGGGTGATCTTGCAACTTGTACCATGTCGGAGTTTGATTTTCCCCATAGGGTTTCATTGATCGTGTACTCTTGAGTGTAGCTCGGGCTGAGAAGGTCGCAGCCATGGGAAAGTTGACAGTTAAGCCTATCTAGTGACAGCCCATCATAGGCTAGCTGGGTGATCTTGCAACTTGTACCATGTCGGAGTTTGATTTTCCCCATAGGGTTTCATTGATCGCTTACTCGTGAGTGTAGCACGGGCTGAGAAGGTCGCTGCCATGGGAAAGTTGACAGTTAAGCCTATCTAGTGACAACCCATCATATGCTAGCTGGGTGATCTTGCAACTTGTATCATGCCGGAGTTTGATTTTCACCACAGGGTTTCATTGATCGCTTACTCGGCAACTTGTATGAAGCAGGATTTCTACTTTCCCCTTAGCGCTTCATTGATCGTGTACTCTTGAGTGTAGCTCGGGCTGAGAAGGTCGCAGCCATGGGAAAGTTGACAGTTAAGCCTATCTAGTGACAGCCCATCATAGGCTAGCTGGGTGATCTTGCAACTTGTACCATGTCGGAGTTTGATTTTCCCCATAGGGTTTCATTGATCGCTTACTCGTGAGTGTAGCACGGGCTGAGAAGGTCGCTGCCATGGGAAAGTTGACAGTTAAGCCTATCTAGTGACAACCCATAATAGGCTAGCTGGGTGATCTTGCAACTTGTATCATGCCGGAGTTTGATTTTCACCATAGGGTTTCATTGATCGCTTACTCGGCAACTTGTATGAAGCAGGATTTCTACTTTCCCCTTAGCGCTTCATTGATTGTGTACTCTTGAGTGTAGCTCGGGCTGAGAATGACGCAGCCATGGGAAAGTTGACAGTTAAGCCTATCTAGTGACAACCCATCATAGGCTAGCTGGGTGATCTTGCAACTTGTACCATGTCGGAGTTTGATTTTCCCCATAGGGTTTCATTGATCGTGTACTCTTGAGTGTAGCTCGGGCTGAGAAGGTCGCAGCCATGGGAAAGTTGACAGTTAAGCCTATCTAGTGACAGCCCATCATAGGCTAGCTGGGTGATCTTGCAACTTGTACCATGTCGGAGTTTGATTTTCCCCATAGGGTTTCATTGATCGCTTACTCGTGAGTGTAGCACGGGCTGAGAACGTCGCTGCCATGGGAAAGTTGACAGTTAAGCCTATCTAGTGACAACCCATCGTAGGCTAGCTGGGTGATCTTGCAACTTGTATCATGCCGGAGTTTGATTTTCACCATAGGGTTTCATTGACCGCTTACTCAGCAACTTGTATGAAGCAGGATTTCTACTTTCCCCTTAGCGCTTCATTGACCGTGTACTCTTGAGTATAGCTCGGGCTGAGAATGACGCAGCCATGGGAAAGTTGACAGTTAAGCCTATCTAGTGACAGCCCATCATAGGCTAGCTGGGTGATCTTGCAACTTGTACCATGTCGGAGTTTGATTTTCCCCATAGGGTTTCATTGATCGTGTACTCTTGAGTGTAGCTCGGGCTGAGAAGGTCGCAGCCATGGGAAAGTTGACAGTTAAGCCTATCTAGTGACAGCCCATCATAGGCTAGTTGGGTGATCTTGCAACTTGTACCATGTCGGAGTTTGATTTTCCCCATAGGGTTTCATTGATCGCTTACTCGTGAGTGTAGCACGGGCTGAGAAGGTCGCTGCCATGGGAAAGTTGACAGTTAAGCCTATCTAGTGACAACCCATCATAGGCTAGCTGGGTGATCTTGCAACTTGTATCATGCCGGAGTTTGATTTTCACCATAGGGTTTCATTGATCGCTTACTCGGCAACTTGTATGAAGCAGGATTTCTACTTTCCCCTTAGCGCTTCATTGATCGTGTACTCTTGAGTGTAGCTCGGGCTGAGAAGGTCGCAGCCATGGGAAAGTTGACAGTTAAGCCTATCTAGTGACAGCCCATCATAGGCTAGCTGGGTGATCTTGCAACTTGTACCATGTCGGAGTTTGATTTTCCCCATAGGGTTTCATTGATCGCTTACTCGTGAGTGTAGCACGGGCTGAGAAGGTCGCTGCCATGGGAAAGTTGACAGTTAAGCCTATCTAGTGACAACCCATAATAGGCTAGCTGGGTGATCTTGCAACTTGTATCATGCCGGAGTTTGATTTTCACCATAGGGTTTCATTGATCGCTTACTCGGCAACTTGTATGAAGCAGGATTTCTACTTTCCCCTTAGCGCTTCATTGATTGTGTACTCTTGAGTGTAGCTCGGGCTGAGAATGACGCAGCCATGGGAAAGTTGACAGTTAAGCCTATCTAGTGACAACCCATCATAGGCTAGCTGGGTGATCTTGCAACTTGTACCATGTCGGAGTTTGATTTTCCCCATAGGGTTTCATTGATCGTGTACTCTTGAGTGTAGCTCGGGCTGAGAAGGTCGCAGCCATGGGAAAGTTGACAGTTAAGCCTATCTAGTGACAGCCCATCATAGGCTAGCTGGGTGATCTTGCAACTTGTACCATGTCGGAGTTTGATTTTCCCCATAGGGTTTCATTGATCGCTTACTCGTGAGTGTAGCACGGGCTGAGAACGTCGCTGCCATGGGAAAGTTGACAGTTAAGCCTATCTAGTGACAACCCATCGTAGGCTAGCTGGGTGATCTTGCAACTTGTATCATGCCGGAGTTTGATTTTCACCATAGGGTTTCATTGACCGCTTACTCAGCAACTTGTATGAAGCAGGATTTCTACTTTCCCCTTAGCGCTTCATTGACCGTGTACTCTTGAGTATAGCTCGGGCTGAGAATGACGCAGCCATGGGAAAGTTGACAGTTAAGCCTATCTAGTGACAGCCCATCATAGGCTAGCTGGGTGATCTTGCAACTTGTACCATGTCGGAGTTTGATTTTCCCCATAGGGTTTCATTGATCGTGTACTCTTGAGTGTAGCTCGGGCTGAGAAGGTCGCAGCCATGGGAAAGTTGACAGTTAAGCCTATCTAGTGACAGCCCATCATAGGCTAGCTGGGTGATCTTGCAACTTGTACCATGTCGGAGTTTGATTTTCCCCATAGGGTTTCATTGATCGCTTACTCGTGAGTGTAGCACGGGCTGAGAAGGTCGCTGCCATGGGAAAGTTGACAGTTAAGCCTATCTAGTGACAACCCATCATATGCTAGCTGGGTGATCTTGCAACTTGTATCATGCCGGAGTTTGATTTTCACCACAGGGTTTCATTGATCGCTTACTCGGCAACTTGTATGAAGCAGGATTTCTACTTTCCCCTTAGCGCTTCATTGATCGTGTACTCTTGAGTGTAGCTCGGGCTGAGAAGGTCGCAGCCATGGGAAAGTTGACAGTTAAGCCTATCTAGTGACAGCCCATCATAGGCTAGCTGGGTGATCTTGCAACTTGTACCATGTCGGAGTTTGATTTTCCCCATAGGGTTTCATTGATCGCTTACTCGTGAGTGTAGCACGGGCTGAGAAGGTCGCTGCCATGGGAAAGTTGACAGTTAAGCCTATCTAGTGACAACCCATAATAGGCTAGCTGGGTGATCTTGCAACTTGTATCATGCCGGAGTTTGATTTTCACCATAGGGTTTCATTGATCGCTTACTCGGCAACTTGTATGAAGCAGGATTTCTACTTTCCCCTTAGCGCTTCATTGATTGTGTACTCTTGAGTGTAGCTCGGGCTGAGAATGACGCAGCCATGGGAAAGTTGACAGTTAAGCCTATCTAGTGACAACCCATCATAGGCTAGCTGGGTGATCTTGCAACTTGTACCATGTCGGAGTTTGATTTTCCCCATAGGGTTTCATTGATCGTGTACTCTTGAGTGTAGCTCGGGCTGAGAAGGTCGCAGCCATGGGAAAGTTGACAGTTAAGCCTATCTAGTGACAGCCCATCATAGGCTAGCTGGGTGATCTTGCAACTTGTACCATGTCGGAGTTTGATTTTCCCCATAGGGTTTCATTGATCGCTTACTCGTGAGTGTAGCACGGGCTGAGAACGTCGCTGCCATGGGAAAGTTGACAGTTAAGCCTATCTAGTGACAACCCATCGTAGGCTAGCTGGGTGATCTTGCAACTTGTATCATGCCGGAGTTTGATTTTCACCATAGGGTTTCATTGACCGCTTACTCAGCAACTTGTATGAAGCAGGATTTCTACTTTCCCCTTAGCGCTTCATTGACCGTGTACTCTTGAGTATAGCTCGGGCTGAGAATGACGCAGCCATGGGAAAGTTGACAGTTAAGCCTATCTAGTGACAGCCCATCATAGGCTAGCTGGGTGATCTTGCAACTTGTACCATGTCGGAGTTTGATTTTCCCCATAGGGTTTCATTGATCGTGTACTCTTGAGTGTAGCTCGGGCTGAGAAGGTCGCAGCCATGGGAAAGTTGACAGTTAAGCCTATCTAGTGACAGCCCATCATAGGCTAGTTGGGTGATCTTGCAACTTGTACCATGTCGGAGTTTGATTTTCCCCATAGGGTTTCATTGATCGCTTACTCGTGAGTGTAGCACGGGCTGAGAAGGTCGCTGCCATGGGAAAGTTGATAGTTAAGCCTATCTAGTGACAGCCCATCATAGGCTAGCTGGGTGATCTTGCAACTTGTACCATGTCGGAGTTTGATTTTCCCCATAGGGTTTCATTGATCGTGTACTCTTGAGTGTAGCTCGGGCTGAGAAGGTCGCAGCCATGGGAAAGTTGACAGTTAAGCCTATCTAGTGACAGCCCATCATAGGCTAGCTGGGTGATCTTGCAACTTGTACCATGTCGGAGTTTGATTTTCCCCATAGGGTTTCATTGATCGCTTACTCGTGAGTGTAGCACGGGCTGAGAAGGTCGCTGCCATGGGAAAGTTGACAGTTAAGCCTATCTAGTGACAACCCATCATAGGCTAGCTGGGTGATCTTGCAACTTGTATCATGCCGGAGTTTGATTTTCACCATAGGGTTTCATTGATCGCTTACTCGGCAACTTGTATGAAGCAGGATTTCTACTTTCCCCTTAGCGCTTCATTGATCGTGTACTCTTGAGTGTAGCTCGGGCTGAGAAGGTCGCAGCCATGGGAAAGTTGACAGTTAAGCCTATCTAGTGACAGCCCATCATAGGCTAGCTGGGTGATCTTGCAACTTGTACCATGTCGGAGTTTGATTTTCCCCATAGGGTTTCATTGATCGCTTACTCGTGAGTGTAGCACGGGCTGAGAAGGTCGCTGCCATGGGAAAGTTGACAGTTAAGCCTATCTAGTGACAACCCATAAAAGGCTAGCTGGGTGATCTTGCAACTTGTATCATGCCGGAGTTTGATTTTCACCATAGGGTTTCATTGATCGCTTACTCGGCAACTTGTATAAAGCAGGATTTCTACTTTCCCCTTAGCGCTTCATTGATTGTGTACTCTTGAGTGTAGCTCGGGCTGAGAATGACGCAGCCATGGGAAAGTTGACAGTTAAGCCAATCTAGTGACAACCCATCATAGGCTAGCTGGGTGATCTTGCAACTTGTACCATGTCGGAGTTTGATTTTCCCCAATAGGGTTTCATTGATCGTGTACTCTTGAGTGTAGCTCGGGCTGAGAAGGTCGCAGCCATGGGAAAGTTGACAGTTAAGCCTATCTAGTGACAGCCCATCATAGGCTAGCTGGGTGATCTTGCAACTTGTACCATGTCGGAGTTTGATTTTCCCCATAGGGTTTCATTGATCGCTTACTCGTGAGTGTAGCACGGGCTGAGAACGTCGCTGCCATGGGAAAGTTGACAGTTAAGCCTATCTAGTGACAACCCATCGTAGGCTAGCTGGGTGATCTTGCAACTTGTATCATGCCGGAGTTTGATTTTCACCATAGGGTTTCATTGACCGCTTACTCAGCAACTTGTATGAAGCAGGATTTCTACTTTCCCCTTAGCGCTTCATTGACCGTGTACTCTTGAGTATAGCTCGGGCTGAGAATGACGCAGCCATGGGAAAGTTGACAGTTAAGCCTATCTAGTGACAGCCCATCATAGGCTAGCTGGGTGATCTTGCAACTTGTACCATGTCGGAGTTTGATTTTCCCCATAGGGTTTCATTGATCGTGTACTCTTGAGTGTAGCTCGGGCTGAGAAGGTCGCAGCCATGGGAAAGTTGACAGTTAAGCCTATCTAGTGACAGCCCATCATAGGCTAGCTGGGTGATCTTGCAACTTGTACCATGTCGGAGTTTGATTTTCCCCATAGGGTTTCATTGATCGCTTACTCGTGAGTGTAGCACGGGCTGAGAAGGTCGCTGCCATGGGAAAGTTGACAGTTAAGCCTATCTAGTGACAACCCATCATATGCTAGCTGGGTGATCTTGCAACTTGTATCATGCCGGAGTTTGATTTTCACCATAGGGTTTCATTGATCGCTTACTCGGCAACTTGTATGAAGCAGGATTTCTACTTTCCCCTTAGCGCTTCATTGATCGTGTACTCTTGAGTGTAGCTCGGGCTGAGAAGGTCGCAGCCATGGGAAAGTTGACAGTTAAGCCTATCTAGTGACAGCCCATCATAGGCTAGCTGGGTGATCTTGCAACTTGTACCATGTCGGAGTTTGATTTTCCCCATAGGGTTTCATTGATCGCTTACTCGTGAGTGTAGCACGGGCTGAGAAGGTCGCTGCCATGGGAAAGTTGACAGTTAAGCCTATCTAGTGACAACCCATAATAGGCTAGCTGGGTGATCTTGCAACTTGTATCATGCCGGAGTTTGATTTTCACCATAGGGTTTCATTGATCGCTTACTCGGCAACTTGTATGAAGCAGGATTTCTACTTTCCCCTTAGCGCTTCATTGATTGTGTACTCTTGAGTGTAGCTCGGGCTGAGAATGACGCAGCCATGGGAAAGTTGACAGTTAAGCCTATCTAGTGACAACCCATCATAGGCTAGCTGGGTGATCTTGCAACTTGTACCATGTCGGAGTTTGATTTTCCCCATAGGGTTTCATTGATCGTGTACTCTTGAGTGTAGCTCGGGCTGAGAAGGTCGCAGCCATGGGAAAGTTGACAGTTAAGCCTATCTAGTGACAACCCATCATAGGCTAGCTGGGTGATCTTGCAACTTGTATCATGCCGGAGTTTGATTTTCACCATAGGGTTTCATTGATCGCTTACTCGGCAACTTGTATAAAGCAGGATTTCTACTTTCCCCTTAGCGCTTCATTGATTGTGTACTCTTGAGTGTAGCTCGGGCTGAGAATGACGCAGCCATGGGAAAGTTGACAGTTAAGCCAATCTAGTGACAACCCATCATAGGCTAGCTGGGTGATCTTGCAACTTGTACCATGTCGGAGTTTGATTTTCCCCATAGGGTTTCATTGATCGTGTACTCTTGAGTGTAGCTCGGGCTGAGAAGGTCGCAGCCATGGGAAAGTTGACAGTTAAGCCTATCTAGTGACAGCCCATCATAGGCTAGCTGGGTGATCTTGCAACTTGTACCATGTCGGAGTTTGATTTTCCCCATAGGGTTTCATTGATCGCTTACTCGTGAGTGTAGCACGAGCTGAGAACGTCGCTGCCATGGGAAAGTTGACAGTTAAGCCTATCTAGTGACAACCCATCGTAGGCTAGCTGGGTGATCTTGCAACTTGTATCATGCCGGAGTTTGATTTTCACCATAGGGTTTCATTGACCGCTTACTCAGCAACTTGTATGAAGCAGGATTTCTACTTTCCCCTTAGCGCTTCATTGACCGTGTACTCTTGAGTATAGCTCGGGCTGAGAATGACGCAGCCATGGGAAAGTTGACAGTTAAGCCTATCTAGTGACAGCTCATCATAGGCTAGCTGGGTGATCTTGCAACTTGTACCATGTCGGAGTTTGATTTTCCCCATAGGGTTTCATTGATCGTGTACTCTTGAGTGTAGCTCGGGCTGAGAAGGTCGCAGCCATGGGAAAGTTGACAGTTAAGCCTATCTAGTGACAGCCCATCATAGGCTAGCTGGGTGATCTTGCAACTTGTACCATGTCGGAGTTTGATTTTCCCCATAGGGTTTCATTGATCGCTTACTCGTGAGTGTAGCACGGGCTGAGAAGGTCGCTGCCATGGGAAAGTTGACAGTTAAGCCTATCTAGTGACAACCCATCATATGCTAGCTGGGTGATCTTGCAACTTGTATCATGCCGGAGTTTGATTTTCACCACAGGGTTTCATTGATCGCTTACTCGGCAACTTGTATGAAGCAGGATTTCTACTTTCCCCTTAGCGCTTCATTGATCGTGTACTCTTGAGTGTAGCTCGGGCTGAGAAGGTCGCAGCCATGGGAAAGTTGACAGTTAAGCCTATCTAGTGACAGCCCATCATAGGCTAGCTGGGTGATCTTGCAACTTGTACCATGTCGGAGTTTGATTTTCCCCATAGGGTTTCATTGATCGCTTACTCGTGAGTGTAGCACGGGCTGAGAAGGTCGCTGCCATGGGAAAGTTGACAGTTAAGCCTATCTAGTGACAACCCATAATAGGCTAGCTGGGTGATCTTGCAACTTGTATCATGCCGGAGTTTGATTTTCACCATAGGGTTTCATTGATCGCTTACTCGGCAACTTGTATGAAGCAGGATTTCTACTTTCCCCTTAGCGCTTCATTGATTGTGTACTCTTGAGTGTAGCTCGGGCTGAGAATGACGCAGCCATGGGAAAGTTGACAGTTAAGCCTATCTAGTGACAACCCATCATAGGCTAGCTGGGTGATCTTGCAACTTGTACCATGTCGGAGTTTGATTTTCCCCATAGGGTTTCATTGATCGTGTACTCTTGAGTGTAGCTCGGGCTGAGAAGGTCGCAGCCATGGGAAAGTTGACAGTTAAGCCTATCTAGTGACAGCCCATCATAGGCTAGCTGGGTGATCTTGCAACTTGTACCATGTCGGAGTTTGATTTTCCCCATAGGGTTTCATTGATCGCTTACTCGTGAGTGTAGCACGGGCTGAGAACGTCGCTGCCATGGGAAAGTTGACAGTTAAGCCTATCTAGTGACAACCCATCGTAGGCTAGCTGGGTGATCTTGCAACTTGTATCATGCCGGAGTTTGATTTTCACCATAGGGTTTCATTGACCGCTTACTCAGCAACTTGTATGAAGCAGGATTTCTACTTTCCCCTTAGCGCTTCATTGACCGTGTACTCTTGAGTATAGCTCGGGCTGAGAATGACGCAGCCATGGGAAAGTTGACAGTTAAGCCTATCTAGTGACAGCCCATCATAGGCTAGCTGGGTGATCTTGCAACTTGTACCATGTCGGAGTTTGATTTTCCCCATAGGGTTTCATTGATCGTGTACTCTTGAGTGTAGCTCGGGCTGAGAAGGTCGCAGCCATGGGAAAGTTGACAGTTAAGCCTATCTAGTGACAGCCCATCATAGGCTAGTTGGGTGATCTTGCAACTTGTACCATGTCGGAGTTTGATTTTCCCCATAGGGTTTCATTGATCGCTTACTCGTGAGTGTAGCACGGGCTGAGAAGGTCGCTGCCATGGGAAAGTTGACAGTTAAGCCTATCTAGTGACAACCCATCATAGGCTAGCTGGGTGATCTTGCAACTTGTATCATGCCGGAGTTTGATTTTCACCATAGGGTTTCATTGATCGCTTACTCGGCAACTTGTATGAAGCAGGATTTCTACTTTCCCCTTAGCGCTTCATTGATCGTGTACTCTTGAGTGTAGCTCGGGCTGAGAAGGTCGCAGCCATGGGAAAGTTGACAGTTAAGCCTATCTAGTGACAGCCCATCATAGGCTAGCTGGGTGATCTTGCAACTTGTACCATGTCGGAGTTTGATTTTCCCCATAGGGTTTCATTGATCGCTTACTCGTGAGTGTAGCACGGGCTGAGAAGGTCGCTGCCATGGGAAAGTTGACAGTTAAGCCTATCTAGTGACAACCCATAATAGGCTAGCTGGGTGATCTTGCAACTTGTATCATGCCGGAGTTTGATTTTCACCATAGGGTTTCATTGATCGCTTACTCGGCAACTTGTATGAAGCAGGATTTCTACTTTCCCCTTAGCGCTTCATTGATTGTGTACTCTTGAGTGTAGCTCGGGCTGAGAATGACGCAGCCATGGGAAAGTTGACAGTTAAGCCTATCTAGTGACAACCCATCATAGGCTAGCTGGGTGATCTTGCAACTTGTACCATGTCGGAGTTTGATTTTCCCCATAGGGTTTCATTGATCGTGTACTCTTGAGTGTAGCTCGGGCTGAGAAGGTCGCAGCCATGGGAAAGTTGACAGTTAAGCCTATCTAGTGACAGCCCATCATAGGCTAGCTGGGTGATCTTGCAACTTGTACCATGTCGGAGTTTGATTTTCCCCATAGGGTTTCATTGATCGCTTACTCGTGAGTGTAGCACGGGCTGAGAACGTCGCTGCCATGGGAAAGTTGACAGTTAAGCCTATCTAGTGACAACCCATCGTAGGCTAGCTGGGTGATCTTGCAACTTGTATCATGCCGGAGTTTGATTTTCACCATAGGGTTTCATTGACCGCTTACTCAGCAACTTGTATGAAGCAGGATTTCTACTTTCCCCTTAGCGCTTCATTGACCGTGTACTCTTGAGTATAGCTCGGGCTGAGAATGACGCAGCCATGGGAAAGTTGACAGTTAAGCCTATCTAGTGACAGCCCATCATAGGCTAGCTGGGTGATCTTGCAACTTGTACCATGTCGGAGTTTGATTTTCCCCATAGGGTTTCATTGATCGTGTACTCTTGAGTGTAGCTCGGGCTGAGAAGGTCGCAGCCATGGGAAAGTTGACAGTTAAGCCTATCTAGTGACAGCCCATCATAGGCTAGCTGGGTGATCTTGCAACTTGTACCATGTCGGAGTTTGATTTTCCCCATAGGGTTTCATTGATCGCTTACTCGTGAGTGTAGCACGGGCTGAGAAGGTCGCTGCCATGGGAAAGTTGACAGTTAAGCCTATCTAGTGACAACCCATCATATGCTAGCTGGGTGATCTTGCAACTTGTATCATGCCGGAGTTTGATTTTCACCACAGGGTTTCATTGATCGCTTACTCGGCAACTTGTATGAAGCAGGATTTCTACTTTCCCCTTAGCGCTTCATTGATCGTGTACTCTTGAGTGTAGCTCGGGCTGAGAAGGTCGCAGCCATGGGAAAGTTGACAGTTAAGCCTATCTAGTGACAGCCCATCATAGGCTAGCTGGGTGATCTTGCAACTTGTACCATGTCGGAGTTTGATTTTCCCCATAGGGTTTCATTGATCGCTTACTCGTGAGTGTAGCACGGGCTGAGAAGGTCGCTGCCATGGGAAAGTTGACAGTTAAGCCTATCTAGTGACAACCCATAATAGGCTAGCTGGGTGATCTTGCAACTTGTATCATGCCGGAGTTTGATTTTCACCATAGGGTTTCATTGATCGCTTACTCGGCAACTTGTATGAAGCAGGATTTCTACTTTCCCCTTAGCGCTTCATTGATTGTGTACTCTTGAGTGTAGCTCGGGCTGAGAATGACGCAGCCATGGGAAAGTTGACAGTTAAGCCTATCTAGTGACAACCCATCATAGGCTAGCTGGGTGATCTTGCAACTTGTACCATGTCGGAGTTTGATTTTCCCCATAGGGTTTCATTGATCGTGTACTCTTGAGTGTAGCTCGGGCTGAGAAGGTCGCAGCCATGGGAAAGTTGACAGTTAAGCCTATCTAGTGACAGCCCATCATAGGCTAGCTGGGTGATCTTGCAACTTGTACCATGTCGGAGTTTGATTTTCCCCATAGGGTTTCATTGATCGCTTACTCGTGAGTGTAGCACGGGCTGAGAACGTCGCTGCCATGGGAAAGTTGACAGTTAAGCCTATCTAGTGACAACCCATCGTAGGCTAGCTGGGTGATCTTGCAACTTGTATCATGCCGGAGTTTGATTTTCACCATAGGGTTTCATTGACCGCTTACTCAGCAACTTGTATGAAGCAGGATTTCTACTTTCCCCTTAGCGCTTCATTGACCGTGTACTCTTGAGTATAGCTCGGGCTGAGAATGACGCAGCCATGGGAAAGTTGACAGTTAAGCCTATCTAGTGACAGCCCATCATAGGCTAGCTGGGTGATCTTGCAACTTGTACCATGTCGGAGTTTGATTTTCCCCATAGGGTTTCATTGATCGTGTACTCTTGAGTGTAGCTCGGGCTGAGAAGGTCGCAGCCATGGGAAAGTTGACAGTTAAGCCTATCTAGTGACAGCCCATCATAGGCTAGTTGGGTGATCTTGCAACTTGTACCATGTCGGAGTTTGATTTTCCCCATAGGGTTTCATTGATCGCTTACTCGTGAGTGTAGCACGGGCTGAGAAGGTCGCTGCCATGGGAAAGTTGACAGTTAAGCCTATCTAGTGACAACCCATCATAGGCTAGCTGGGTGATCTTGCAACTTGTATCATGCCGGAGTTTGATTTTCACCATAGGGTTTCATTGATCGCTTACTCGGCAACTTGTATGAAGCAGGATTTCTACTTTCCCCTTAGCGCTTCATTGATCGTGTACTCTTGAGTGTAGCTCGGGCTGAGAAGGTCGCAGCCATGGGAAAGTTGACAGTTAAGCCTATCTAGTGACAGCCCATCATAGGCTAGCTGGGTGATCTTGCAACTTGTACCATGTCGGAGTTTGATTTTCCCCATAGGGTTTCATTGATCGCTTACTCGTGAGTGTAGCACGGGCTGAGAAGGTCGCTGCCATGGGAAAGTTGACAGTTAAGCCTATCTAGTGACAACCCATAATAGGCTAGCTGGGTGATCTTGCAACTTGTATCATGCCGGAGTTTGATTTTCACCATAGGGTTTCATTGATCGCTTACTCGGCAACTTGTATGAAGCAGGATTTCTACTTTCCCCTTAGCGCTTCATTGATTGTGTACTCTTGAGTGTAGCTCGGGCTGAGAATGACGCAGCCATGGGAAAGTTGACAGTTAAGCCTATCTAGTGACAACCCATCATAGGCTAGCTGGGTGATCTTGCAACTTGTACCATGTCGGAGTTTGATTTTCCCCATAGGGTTTCATTGATCGTGTACTCTTGAGTGTAGCTCGGGCTGAGAAGGTCGCAGCCATGGGAAAGTTGACAGTTAAGCCTATCTAGTGACAGCCCATCATAGGCTAGCTGGGTGATCTTGCAACTTGTACCATGTCGGAGTTTGATTTTCCCCATAGGGTTTCATTGATCGCTTACTCGTGAGTGTAGCACGGGCTGAGAACGTCGCTGCCATGGGAAAGTTGACAGTTAAGCCTATCTAGTGACAACCCATCGTAGGCTAGCTGGGTGATCTTGCAACTTGTATCATGCCGGAGTTTGATTTTCACCATAGGGTTTCATTGACCGCTTACTCAGCAACTTGTATGAAGCAGGATTTCTACTTTCCCCTTAGCGCTTCATTGACCGTGTACTCTTGAGTATAGCTCGGGCTGAGAATGACGCAGCCATGGGAAAGTTGACAGTTAAGCCTATCTAGTGACAGCCCATCATAGGCTAGCTGGGTGATCTTGCAACTTGTACCATGTCGGAGTTTGATTTTCCCCATAGGGTTTCATTGATCGTGTACTCTTGAGTGTAGCTCGGGCTGAGAAGGTCGCAGCCATGGGAAAGTTGACAGTTAAGCCTATCTAGTGACAGCCCATCATAGGCTAGCTGGGTGATCTTGCAACTTGTACTATGACGGAGTTTGATTTTCCCCATAGGGTTTCATTGATCGCTTACTCGTGAGTGTAGCACGGGCTGAGAAGGTCGCTGCCATGGGAAAGTTGACAGTTAAGCCTATCTAGTGACAACCCATCATAGGCTAGCTGGGTGATCTTGCAACTTGTATCATGCCGGAGTTTGATTTTCACCATAGGGTTTCATTGATCGCTTACTCGGCAACTTGTATGAAGCAGGATTTCTACTTTCCCCTTAGCGCTTCATTGATCGTGTACTCTTGAGTGTAGCTCGGGCTGAGAAGGTCGCAGCCATGGGAAAGTTGACAGTTAAGCCTATCTAGTGACAGCCCATCATAGGCTAGCTGGGTGATCTTGCAACTTGTACCATGTCGGAGTTTGATTTTCCCCATAGGGTTTCATTGATCGCTTACTCGTGAGTGTAGCACGGGCTGAGAAGGTCGCTGCCATGGGAAAGTTGACAGTTAAGCCTATCTAGTGACAACCCATAATAGGCTAGCTGGGTGATCTTGCAACTTGTATCATGCCGGAGTTTGATTTTCACCATAGGGTTTCATTGATCGCTTACTCGGCAACTTGTATGAAGCAGGATTTCTACTTTCCCCTTAGCGCTTCATTGATTGTGTACTCTTGAGTGTAGCTCGGGCTGAGAATGACGCAGCCATGGGAAAGTTGACAGTTAAGCCTATCTAGTGACAACCCATCATAGGCTAGCTGGGTGATCTTGCAACTTGTACCATGTCGGAGTTTGATTTTCCCCATAGGGTTTCATTGATCGTGTACTCTTGAGTGTAGCTCGGGCTGAGAAGGTCGCAGCCATGGGAAAGTTGACAGTTAAGCCTATCTAGTGACAGCCCATCATAGGCTAGCTGGGTGATCTTGCAACTTGTACCATGTCGGAGTTTGATTTTCCCCATAGGGTTTCATTGATCGCTTACTCGTGAGTGTAGCACGGGCTGAGAACGTCGCTGCCATGGGAAAGTTGACAGTTAAGCCTATCTAGTGACAACCCATCGTAGGCTAGCTGGGTGATCTTGCAACTTGTATCATGCCGGAGTTTGATTTTCACCATAGGGTTTCATTGACCGCTTACTCAGCAACTTGTATGAAGCAGGATTTCTACTTTCCCCTTAGCGCTTCATTGACCGTGTACTCTTGAGTATAGCTCGGGCTGAGAATGACGCAGCCATGGGAAAGTTGACAGTTAAGCCTATCTAGTGACAGCCCATCATAGGCTAGCTGGGTGATCTTGCAACTTGTACCATGTCGGAGTTTGATTTTCCCCATAGGGTTTCATTGATCGTGTACTCTTGAGTGTAGCTCGGGCTGAGAAGGTCGCAGCCATGGGAAAGTTGACAGTTAAGCCTATCTAGTGACAGCCCATCATAGGCTAGTTGGGTGATCTTGCAACTTGTACCATGTCGGAGTTTGATTTTCCCCATAGGGTTTCATTGATCGCTTACTCGTGAGTGTAGCACGGGCTGAGAAGGTCGCTGCCATGGGAAAGTTGACAGTTAAGCCTATCTAGTGACAACCCATCATAGGCTAGCTGGGTGATCTTGCAACTTGTATCATGCCGGAGTTTGATTTTCACCATAGGGTTTCATTGATCGCTTACTCGGCAACTTGTATGAAGCAGGATTTCTACTTTCCCCTTAGCGCTTCATTGATCGTGTACTCTTGAGTGTAGCTCGGGCTGAGAAGGTCGCAGCCATGGGAAAGTTGACAGTTAAGCCTATCTAGTGACAGCCCATCATAGGCTAGCTGGGTGATCTTGCAACTTGTACCATGTCGGAGTTTGATTTTCCCCATAGGGTTTCATTGATCGCTTACTCGTGAGTGTAGCACGGGCTGAGAAGGTCGCTGCCATGGGAAAGTTGACAGTTAAGCCTATCTAGTGACAACCCATAATAGGCTAGCTGGGTGATCTTGCAACTTGTATCATGCCGGAGTTTGATTTTCACCATAGGGTTTCATTGATCGCTTACTCGGCAACTTGTATGAAGCAGGATTTCTACTTTCCCCTTAGCGCTTCATTGATTGTGTACTCTTGAGTGTAGCTCGGGCTGAGAATGACGCAGCCATGGGAAAGTTGACAGTTAAGCCTATCTAGTGACAACCCATCATAGGCTAGCTGGGTGATCTTGCAACTTGTACCATGTCGGAGTTTGATTTTCCCCATAGGGTTTCATTGATCGTGTACTCTTGAGTGTAGCTCGGGCTGAGAAGGTCGCAGCCATGGGAAAGTTGACAGTTAAGCCTATCTAGTGACAGCCCATCATAGGCTAGCTGGGTGATCTTGCAACTTGTACCATGTCGGAGTTTGATTTTCCCCATAGGGTTTCATTGATCGCTTACTCGTGAGTGTAGCACGGGCTGAGAACGTCGCTGCCATGGGAAAGTTGACAGTTAAGCCTATCTAGTGACAACCCATCGTAGGCTAGCTGGGTGATCTTGCAACTTGTATCATGCCGGAGTTTGATTTTCACCATAGGGTTTCATTGACCGCTTACTCAGCAACTTGTATGAAGCAGGATTTCTACTTTCCCCTTAGCGCTTCATTGACCGTGTACTCTTGAGTATAGCTCGGGCTGAGAATGACGCAGCCATGGGAAAGTTGACAGTTAAGCCTATCTAGTGACAGCCCATCATAGGCTAGCTGGGTGATCTTGCAACTTGTACCATGTCGGAGTTTGATTTTCCCCATAGGGTTTCATTGATCGTGTACTCTTGAGTGTAGCTCGGGCTGAGAAGGTCGCAGCCATGGGAAAGTTGACAGTTAAGCCTATCTAGTGACAGCCCATCATAGGCTAGCTGGGTGATCTTGCAACTTGTACCATGTCGGAGTTTGATTTTCCCCATAGGGTTTCATTGATCGCTTACTCGTGAGTGTAGCACGGGCTGAGAAGGTCGCTGCCATGGGAAAGTTGACAGTTAAGCCTATCTAGTGACAACCCATCATAGGCTAGCTGGGTGATCTTGCAACTTGTATCATGCCGGAGTTTGATTTTCACCATAGGGTTTCATTGATCGCTTACTCGGCAACTTGTATGAAGCAGGATTTCTACTTTCCCCTTAGCGCTTCATTGATCGTGTACTCTTGAGTGTAGCTCGGGCTGAGAAGGTCGCAGCCATGGGAAAGTTGACAGTTAAGCCTATCTAGTGACAGCCCATCATAGGCTAGCTGGGTGATCTTGCAACTTGTACCATGTCGGAGTTTGATTTTCCCCATAGGGTTTCATTGATCGCTTACTCGTGAGTGTAGCACGGGCTGAGAAGGTCGCTGCCATGGGAAAGTTGACAGTTAAGCCTATCTAGTGACAACCCATAAAAGGCTAGCTGGGTGATCTTGCAACTTGTATCATGCCGGAGTTTGATTTTCACCATAGGGTTTCATTGATCGCTTACTCGGCAACTTGTATAAAGCAGGATTTCTACTTTCCCCTTAGCGCTTCATTGATTGTGTACTCTTGAGTGTAGCTCGGGCTGAGAATGACGCAGCCATGGGAAAGTTGACAGTTAAGCCAATCTAGTGACAACCCATCATAGGCTAGCTGGGTGATCTTGCAACTTGTACCATGTCGGAGTTTGATTTTCCCCATAGGGTTTCATTGATCGTGTACTCTTGAGTGTAGCTCGGGCTGAGAAGGTCGCAGCCATGGGAAAGTTGACAGTTAAGCCTATCTAGTGACAGCCCATCATAGGCTAGCTGGGTGATCTTGCAACTTGTACCATGTCGGAGTTTGATTTTCCCCATAGGGTTTCATTGATCGCTTACTCGTGAGTGTAGCACGGGCTGAGAACGTCGCTGCCATGGGAAAGTTGACAGTTAAGCCTATCTAGTGACAACCCATCGTAGGCTAGCTGGGTGATCTTGCAACTTGTATCATGCCGGAGTTTGATTTTCACCATAGGGTTTCATTGACCGCTTACTCAGCAACTTGTATGAAGCAGGATTTCTACTTTCCCCTTAGCGCTTCATTGACCGTGTACTCTTGAGTATAGCTCGGGCTGAGAATGACGCAGCCATGGGAAAGTTGACAGTTAAGCCTATCTAGTGACAGCCCATCATAGGCTAGCTGGGTGATCTTGCAACTTGTACCATGTCGGAGTTTGATTTTCCCCATAGGGTTTCATTGATCGTGTACTCTTGAGTGTAGCTCGGGCTGAGAAGGTCGCAGCCATGGGAAAGTTGACAGTTAAGCCTATCTAGTGACAGCCCATCATAGGCTAGCTGGGTGATCTTGCAACTTGTACCATGTCGGAGTTTGATTTTCCCCATAGGGTTTCATTGATCGCTTACTCGTGAGTGTAGCACGGGCTGAGAAGGTCGCTGCCATGGGAAAGTTGACAGTTAAGCCTATCTAGTGACAACCCATCATATGCTAGCTGGGTGATCTTGCAACTTGTATCATGCCGGAGTTTGATTTTCACCATAGGGTTTCATTGATCGCTTACTCGGCAACTTGTATGAAGCAGGATTTCTACTTTCCCCTTAGCGCTTCATTGATCGTGTACTCTTGAGTGTAGCTCGGGCTGAGAAGGTCGCAGCCATGGGAAAGTTGACAGTTAAGCCTATCTAGTGACAGCCCATCATAGGCTAGCTGGGTGATCTTGCAACTTGTACCATGTCGGAGTTTGATTTTCCCCATAGGGTTTCATTGATCGCTTACTCGTGAGTGTAGCACGGGCTGAGAAGGTCGCTGCCATGGGAAAGTTGACAGTTAAGCCTATCTAGTGACAACCCATAATAGGCTAGCTGGGTGATCTTGCAACTTGTATCATGCCGGAGTTTGATTTTCACCATAGGGTTTCATTGATCGCTTACTCGGCAACTTGTATGAAGCAGGATTTCTACTTTCCCCTTAGCGCTTCATTGATTGTGTACTCTTGAGTGTAGCTCGGGCTGAGAATGACGCAGCCATGGGAAAGTTGACAGTTAAGCCTATCTAGTGACAACCCATCATAGGCTAGCTGGGTGATCTTGCAACTTGTACCATGTCGGAGTTTGATTTTCCCCATAGGGTTTCATTGATCGTGTACTCTTGAGTGTAGCTCGGGCTGAGAAGGTCGCAGCCATGGGAAAGTTGACAGTTAAGCCTATCTAGTGACAACCCATCATAGGCTAGCTGGGTGATCTTGCAACTTGTATCATGCCGGAGTTTGATTTTCACCATAGGGTTTCATTGATCGCTTACTCGGCAACTTGTATAAAGCAGGATTTCTACTTTCCCCTTAGCGCTTCATTGATTGTGTACTCTTGAGTGTAGCTCGGGCTGAGAATGACGCAGCCATGGGAAAGTTGACAGTTAAGCCAATCTAGTGACAACCCATCATAGGCTAGCTGGGTGATCTTGCAACTTGTACCATGTCGGAGTTTGATTTTCCCCATAGGGTTTCATTGATCGTGTACTCTTGAGTGTAGCTCGGGCTGAGAAGGTCGCAGCCATGGGAAAGTTGACAGTTAAGCCTATCTAGTGACAGCCCATCATAGGCTAGCTGGGTGATCTTGCAACTTGTACCATGTCGGAGTTTGATTTTCCCCATAGGGTTTCATTGATCGCTTACTCGTGAGTGTAGCACGAGCTGAGAACGTCGCTGCCATGGGAAAGTTGACAGTTAAGCCTATCTAGTGACAACCCATCGTAGGCTAGCTGGGTGATCTTGCAACTTGTATCATGCCGGAGTTTGATTTTCACCATAGGGTTTCATTGACCGCTTACTCAGCAACTTGTATGAAGCAGGATTTCTACTTTCCCCTTAGCGCTTCATTGACCGTGTACTCTTGAGTATAGCTCGGGCTGAGAATGACGCAGCCATGGGAAAGTTGACAGTTAAGCCTATCTAGTGACAGCCCATCATAGGCTAGCTGGGTGATCTTGCAACTTGTACCATGTCGGAGTTTGATTTTCCCCATAGGGTTTCATTGATCGTGTACTCTTGAGTGTAGCTCGGGCTGAGAAGGTCGCAGCCATGGGAAAGTTGACAGTTAAGCCTATCTAGTGACAGCCCATCATAGGCTAGCTGGGTGATCTTGCAACTTGTACCATGTCGGAGTTTGATTTTCCCCATAGGGTTTCATTGATCGCTTACTCGTGAGTGTAGCACGGGCTGAGAAGGTCGCTGCCATGGGAAAGTTGACAGTTAAGCCTATCTAGTGACAACCCATCATATGCTAGCTGGGTGATCTTGCAACTTGTATCATGCCGGAGTTTGATTTTCACCACAGGGTTTCATTGATCGCTTACTCGGCAACTTGTATGAAGCAGGATTTCTACTTTCCCCTTAGCGCTTCATTGATCGTGTACTCTTGAGTGTAGCTCGGGCTGAGAAGGTCGCAGCCATGGGAAAGTTGACAGTTAAGCCTATCTAGTGACAGCCCATCATAGGCTAGCTGGGTGATCTTGCAACTTGTACCATGTCGGAGTTTGATTTTCCCCATAGGGTTTCATTGATCGCTTACTCGTGAGTGTAGCACGGGCTGAGAAGGTCGCTGCCATGGGAAAGTTGACAGTTAAGCCTATCTAGTGACAACCCATAATAGGCTAGCTGGGTGATCTTGCAACTTGTATCATGCCGGAGTTTGATTTTCACCATAGGGTTTCATTGATCGCTTACTCGGCAACTTGTATGAAGCAGGATTTCTACTTTCCCCTTAGCGCTTCATTGATTGTGTACTCTTGAGTGTAGCTCGGGCTGAGAATGACGCAGCCATGGGAAAGTTGACAGTTAAGCCTATCTAGTGACAACCCATCATAGGCTAGCTGGGTGATCTTGCAACTTGTACCATGTCGGAGTTTGATTTTCCCCATAGGGTTTCATTGATCGTGTACTCTTGAGTGTAGCTCGGGCTGAGAAGGTCGCAGCCATGGGAAAGTTGACAGTTAAGCCTATCTAGTGACAGCCCATCATAGGCTAGCTGGGTGATCTTGCAACTTGTACCATGTCGGAGTTTGATTTTCCCCATAGGGTTTCATTGATCGCTTACTCGTGAGTGTAGCACGGGCTGAGAACGTCGCTGCCATGGGAAAGTTGACAGTTAAGCCTATCTAGTGACAACCCATCGTAGGCTAGCTGGGTGATCTTGCAACTTGTATCATGCCGGAGTTTGATTTTCACCATAGGGTTTCATTGACCGCTTACTCAGCAACTTGTATGAAGCAGGATTTCTACTTTCCCCTTAGCGCTTCATTGACCGTGTACTCTTGAGTATAGCTCGGGCTGAGAATGACGCAGCCATGGGAAAGTTGACAGTTAAGCCTATCTAGTGACAGCCCATCATAGGCTAGCTGGGTGATCTTGCAACTTGTACCATGTCGGAGTTTGATTTTCCCCATAGGGTTTCATTGATCGTGTACTCTTGAGTGTAGCTCGGGCTGAGAAGGTCGCAGCCATGGGAAAGTTGACAGTTAAGCCTATCTAGTGACAGCCCATCATAGGCTAGTTGGGTGATCTTGCAACTTGTACCATGTCGGAGTTTGATTTTCCCCATAGGGTTTCATTGATCGCTTACTCGTGAGTGTAGCACGGGCTGAGAAGGTCGCTGCCATGGGAAAGTTGACAGTTAAGCCTATCTAGTGACAACCCATCATAGGCTAGCTGGGTGA
Source organism: Leptodactylus fuscus (assembly GCF_031893055.1). Classification (NCBI taxonomy): domain Eukaryota; kingdom Metazoa; phylum Chordata; class Amphibia; order Anura; family Leptodactylidae; genus Leptodactylus; species Leptodactylus fuscus. The sequence continues at coordinate 41,287 of NW_027440366.1, forward strand.
TCTTGCAACTTGTATCATGCCGGAGTTTGATTTTCACCATAGGGTTTCATTGATCGCTTACTCGGCAACTTGTATGAAGCAGGATTTCTACTTTCCCCTTAGCGCTTCATTGATCGTGTACTCTTGAGTGTAGCTCGGGCTGAGAAGGTCGCAGCCATGGGAAAGTTGACAGTTAAGCCTATCTAGTGACAGCCCATCATAGGCTAGCTGGGTGATCTTGCAACTTGTACCATGTCGGAGTTTGATTTTCCCCATAGGGTTTCATTGATCGCTTACTCGTGAGTGTAGCACGGGCTGAGAAGGTCGCTGCCATGGGAAAGTTGACAGTTAAGCCTATCTAGTGACAACCCATAATAGGCTAGCTGGGTGATCTTGCAACTTGTATCATGCCGGAGTTTGATTTTCACCATAGGGTTTCATTGATCGCTTACTCGGCAACTTGTATGAAGCAGGATTTCTACTTTCCCCTTAGCGCTTCATTGATTGTGTACTCTTGAGTGTAGCTCGGGCTGAGAATGACGCAGCCATGGGAAAGTTGACAGTTAAGCCTATCTAGTGACAACCCATCATAGGCTAGCTGGGTGATCTTGCAACTTGTACCATGTCGGAGTTTGATTTTCCCCATAGGGTTTCATTGATCGTGTACTCTTGAGTGTAGCTCGGGCTGAGAAGGTCGCAGCCATGGGAAAGTTGACAGTTAAGCCTATCTAGTGACAGCCCATCATAGGCTAGCTGGGTGATCTTGCAACTTGTACCATGTCGGAGTTTGATTTTCCCCATAGGGTTTCATTGATCGCTTACTCGTGAGTGTAGCACGGGCTGAGAACGTCGCTGCCATGGGAAAGTTGACAGTTAAGCCTATCTAGTGACAACCCATCGTAGGCTAGCTGGGTGATCTTGCAACTTGTATCATGCCGGAGTTTGATTTTCACCATAGGGTTTCATTGACCGCTTACTCAGCAACTTGTATGAAGCAGGATTTCTACTTTCCCCTTAGCGCTTCATTGACCGTGTACTCTTGAGTATAGCTCGGGCTGAGAATGACGCAGCCATGGGAAAGTTGACAGTTAAGCCTATCTAGTGACAGCCCATCATAGGCTAGCTGGGTGATCTTGCAACTTGTACCATGTCGGAGTTTGATTTTCCCCATAGGGTTTCATTGATCGTGTACTCTTGAGTGTAGCTCGGGCTGAGAAGGTCGCAGCCATGGGAAAGTTGACAGTTAAGCCTATCTAGTGACAGCCCATCATAGGCTAGCTGGGTGATCTTGCAACTTGTACCATGTCGGAGTTTGATTTTCCCCATAGGGTTTCATTGATCGCTTACTCGTGAGTGTAGCACGGGCTGAGAAGGTCGCTGCCATGGGAAAGTTGACAGTTAAGCCTATCTAGTGACAACCCATCATATGCTAGCTGGGTGATCTTGCAACTTGTATCATGCCGGAGTTTGATTTTCACCACAGGGTTTCATTGATCGCTTACTCGGCAACTTGTATGAAGCAGGATTTCTACTTTCCCCTTAGCGCTTCATTGATCGTGTACTCTTGAGTGTAGCTCGGGCTGAGAAGGTCGCAGCCATGGGAAAGTTGACAGTTAAGCCTATCTAGTGACAGCCCATCATAGGCTAGCTGGGTGATCTTGCAACTTGTACCATGTCGGAGTTTGATTTTCCCCATAGGGTTTCATTGATCGCTTACTCGTGAGTGTAGCACGGGCTGAGAAGGTCGCTGCCATGGGAAAGTTGACAGTTAAGCCTATCTAGTGACAACCCATAATAGGCTAGCTGGGTGATCTTGCAACTTGTATCATGCCGGAGTTTGATTTTCACCATAGGGTTTCATTGATCGCTTACTCGGCAACTTGTATGAAGCAGGATTTCTACTTTCCCCTTAGCGCTTCATTGATTGTGTACTCTTGAGTGTAGCTCGGGCTGAGAATGACGCAGCCATGGGAAAGTTGACAGTTAAGCCTATCTAGTGACAACCCATCATAGGCTAGCTGGGTGATCTTGCAACTTGTACCATGTCGGAGTTTGATTTTCCCCATAGGGTTTCATTGATCGTGTACTCTTGAGTGTAGCTCGGGCTGAGAAGGTCGCAGCCATGGGAAAGTTGACAGTTAAGCCTATCTAGTGACAGCCCATCATAGGCTAGCTGGGTGATCTTGCAACTTGTACCATGTCGGAGTTTGATTTTCCCCATAGGGTTTCATTGATCGCTTACTCGTGAGTGTAGCACGGGCTGAGAACGTCGCTGCCATGGGAAAGTTGACAGTTAAGCCTATCTAGTGACAACCCATCGTAGGCTAGCTGGGTGATCTTGCAACTTGTATCATGCCGGAGTTTGATTTTCACCATAGGGTTTCATTGACCGCTTACTCAGCAACTTGTATGAAGCAGGATTTCTACTTTCCCCTTAGCGCTTCATTGACCGTGTACTCTTGAGTATAGCTCGGGCTGAGAATGACGCAGCCATGGGAAAGTTGACAGTTAAGCCTATCTAGTGACAGCCCATCATAGGCTAGCTGGGTGATCTTGCAACTTGTACCATGTCGGAGTTTGATTTTCCCCATAGGGTTTCATTGATCGTGTACTCTTGAGTGTAGCTCGGGCTGAGAAGGTCGCAGCCATGGGAAAGTTGACAGTTAAGCCTATCTAGTGACAGCCCATCATAGGCTAGTTGGGTGATCTTGCAACTTGTACCATGTCGGAGTTTGATTTTCCCCATAGGGTTTCATTGATCGCTTACTCGTGAGTGTAGCACGGGCTGAGAAGGTCGCTGACATGGGAAAGTTGACAGTTAAGCCTATCTAGTGACAACCCATCATAGGCTAGCTGGGTGATCTTGCAACTTGTATCATGCCGGAGTTTGATTTTCACCATAGGGTTTCATTGATCGCTTACTCGGCAACTTGTATGAAGCAGGATTTCTACTTTCCCCTTAGCGCTTCATTGATCGTGTACTCTTGAGTGTAGCTCGGGCTGAGAAGGTCGCAGCCATGGGAAAGTTGACAGTTAAGCCTATCTAGTGACAGCCCATCATAGGCTAGCTGGGTGATCTTGCAACTTGTACCATGTCGGAGTTTGATTTTCCCCATAGGGTTTCATTGATCGCTTACTCGTGAGTGTAGCACGGGCTGAGAAGGTCGCTGCCATGGGAAAGTTGACAGTTAAGCCTATCTAGTGACAACCCATAATAGGCTAGCTGGGTGATCTTGCAACTTGTATCATGCCGGAGTTTGATTTTCACCATAGGGTTTCATTGATCGCTTACTCGGCAACTTGTATGAAGCAGGATTTCTACTTTCCCCTTAGCGCTTCATTGATTGTGTACTCTTGAGTGTAGCTCGGGCTGAGAATGACGCAGCCATGGGAAAGTTGACAGTTAAGCCTATCTAGTGACAACCCATCATAGGCTAGCTGGGTGATCTTGCAACTTGTACCATGTCGGAGTTTGATTTTCCCCATAGGGTTTCATTGATCGTGTACTCTTGAGTGTAGCTCGGGCTGAGAAGGTCGCAGCCATGGGAAAGTTGACAGTTAAGCCTATCTAGTGACAGCCCATCATAGGCTAGCTGGGTGATCTTGCAACTTGTACCATGTCGGAGTTTGATTTTCCCCATAGGGTTTCATTGATCGCTTACTCGTGAGTGTAGCACGGGCTGAGAACGTCGCTGCCATGGGAAAGTTGACAGTTAAGCCTATCTAGTGACAACCCATCGTAGGCTAGCTGGGTGATCTTGCAACTTGTATCATGCCGGAGTTTGATTTTCACCATAGGGTTTCATTGACCGCTTACTCAGCAACTTGTATGAAGCAGGATTTCTACTTTCCCCTTAGCGCTTCATTGACCGTGTACTCTTGAGTATAGCTCGGGCTGAGAATGACGCAGCCATGGGAAAGTTGACAGTTAAGCCTATCTAGTGACAGCCCATCATAGGCTAGCTGGGTGATCTTGCAACTTGTACCATGTCGGAGTTTGATTTTCCCCATAGGGTTTCATTGATCGTGTACTCTTGAGTGTAGCTCGGGCTGAGAAGGTCGCAGCCATGGGAAAGTTGACAGTTAAGCCTATCTAGTGACAGCCCATCATAGGCTAGCTGGGTGATCTTGCAACTTGTACTATGTCGGAGTTTGATTTTCCCCATAGGGTTTCATTGATCGCTTACTCGTGAGTGTAGCACGGGCTGAGAAGGTCGCTGCCATGGGAAAGTTGACAGTTAAGCCTATCTAGTGACAACCCATCATAGGCTAGCTGGGTGATCTTGCAACTTGTATCATGCCGGAGTTTGATTTTCACCATAGGGTTTCATTGATCGCTTACTCGGCAACTTGTATGAAGCAGGATTTCTACTTTCCCCTTAGCGCTTCATTGATCGTGTACTCTTGAGTGTAGCTCGGGCTGAGAAGGTCGCAGCCATGGGAAAGTTGACAGTTAAGCCTATCTAGTGACAGCCCATCATAGGCTAGCTGGGTGATCTTGCAACTTGTACCATGTCGGAGTTTGATTTTCCCCATAGGGTTTCATTGATCGCTTACTCGTGAGTGTAGCACGGGCTGAGAAGGTCGCTGCCATGGGAAAGTTGACAGTTAAGCCTATCTAGTGACAACCCATAATAGGCTAGCTGGGTGATCTTGCAACTTGTATCATGCCGGAGTTTGATTTTCACCATAGGGTTTCATTGATCGCTTACTCGGCAACTTGTATGAAGCAGGATTTCTACTTTCCCCTTAGCGCTTCATTGATTGTGTACTCTTGAGTGTAGCTCGGGCTGAGAATGACGCAGCCATGGGAAAGTTGACAGTTAAGCCTATCTAGTGACAACCCATCATAGGCTAGCTGGGTGATCTTGCAACTTGTACCATGTCGGAGTTTGATTTTCCCCATAGGGTTTCATTGATCGTGTACTCTTGAGTGTAGCTCGGGCTGAGAAGGTCGCAGCCATGGGAAAGTTGACAGTTAAGCCTATCTAGTGACAGCCCATCATAGGCTAGCTGGGTGATCTTGCAACTTGTACCATGTCGGAGTTTGATTTTCCCCATAGGGTTTCATTGATCGCTTACTCGTGAGTGTAGCACGGGCTGAGAACGTCGCTGCCATGGGAAAGTTGACAGTTAAGCCTATCTAGTGACAACCCATCGTAGGCTAGCTGGGTGATCTTGCAACTTGTATCATGCCGGAGTTTGATTTTCACCATAGGGTTTCATTGACCGCTTACTCAGCAACTTGTATGAAGCAGGATTTCTACTTTCCCCTTAGCGCTTCATTGACCGTGTACTCTTGAGTATAGCTCGGGCTGAGAATGACGCAGCCATGGGAAAGTTGACAGTTAAGCCTATCTAGTGACAGCCCATCATAGGCTAGCTGGGTGATCTTGCAACTTGTACCATGTCGGAGTTTGATTTTCCCCATAGGGTTTCATTGATCGTGTACTCTTGAGTGTAGCTCGGGCTGAGAAGGTCGCAGCCATGGGAAAGTTGACAGTTAAGCCTATCTAGTGACAACCCATCATAGGCTAGCTGGGTGATCTTGCAACTTGTATCATGCCGGAGTTTGATTTTCACCATAGGGTTTCATTGATCGCTTACTCGGCAACTTGTATAAAGCAGGATTTCTACTTTCCCCTTAGCGCTTCATTGATTGTGTACTCTTGAGTGTAGCTCGGGCTGAGAATGACGCAGCCATGGGAAAGTTGACAGTTAAGCCAATCTAGTGACAACCCATCATAGGCTAGCTGGGTGATCTTGCAACTTGTACCATGTCGGAGTTTGATTTTCCCCATAGGGTTTCATTGATCGTGTACTCTTGAGTGTAGCTCGGGCTGAGAAGGTCGCAGCCATGGGAAAGTTGACAGTTAAGCCTATCTAGTGACAGCCCATCATAGGCTAGCTGGGTGATCTTGCAACTTGTACCATGTAGGAGTTTGATTTTCCCCATAGGGTTTCATTGATCGCTTACTCGTGAGTGTAGCACGGGCTGAGAAGGTCGCTGCCATGGGAAAGTTGACAGTTAAGCCTATCTAGTGACAACCCATCATATGCTAGCTGGGTGATCTTGCAACTTGTATCATGCCGGAGTTTGATTTTCACCACAGGGTTTCATTGATCGCTTACTCGGCAACTTGTATGAAGCAGGATTTCTACTTTCCCCTTAGCGCTTCATTGATCGTGTACTCTTGAGTGTAGCTCGGGCTGAGAAGGTCGCAGCCATGGGAAAGTTGACAGTTAAGCCTATCTAGTGACAGCCCATCATAGGCTAGCTGGGTGATCTTGCAACTTGTACCATGTCGGAGTTTGATTTTCCCCATAGGGTTTCATTGATCGCTTACTCGTGAGTGTAGCACGGGCTGAGAAGGTCGCTGCCATGGGAAAGTTGACAGTTAAGCCTATCTAGTGACAACCCATCATAGGCTAGCTGGGTGATCTTGCAACTTGTATCATGCCGGAGTTTGATTTTCACCATAGGGTTTCATTGATCGCTTACTCGGCAACTTGTATGAAGCAGGATTTCTACTTTCCCCTTAGCGCTTCATTGATCGTGTACTCTTGAGTGTAGCTCGGGCTGAGAAGGTCGCAGCCATGGGAAAGTTGACAGTTAAGCCTATCTAGTGACAGCCCATCATAGGCTAGCTGGGTGATCTTGCAACTTGTACCATGTCGGAGTTTGATTTTCCCCATAGGGTTTCATTGATCGCTTACTCGTGAGTGTAGCACGGGCTGAGAAGGTCGCTGCCATGGGAAAGTTGACAGTTAAGCCTATCTAGTGACAACCCATAATAGGCTAGCTGGGTGATCTTGCAACTTGTATCATGCCGGAGTTTGATTTTCACCATAGGGTTTCATTGATCGCTTACTCGGCAACTTGTATGAAGCAGGATTTCTACTTTCCCCTTAGCGCTTCATTGATTGTGTACTCTTGAGTGTAGCTCGGGCTGAGAATGACGCAGCCATGGGAAAGTTGACAGTTAAGCCTATCTAGTGACAACCCATCATAGGCTAGCTGGGTGATCTTGCAACTTGTACCATGTCGGAGTTTGATTTTCCCCATAGGGTTTCATTGATCGTGTACTCTTGAGTGTAGCTCGGGCTGAGAAGGTCGCAGCCATGGGAAAGTTGACAGTTAAGCCTATCTAGTGACAACCCATCATAGGCTAGCTGGGTGATCTTGCAACTTGTATCATGCCGGAGTTTGATTTTCACCATAGGGTTTCATTGATCGCTTACTCGGCAACTTGTATAAAGCAGGATTTCTACTTTCCCCTTAGCGCTTCATTGATTGTGTACTCTTGAGTGTAGCTCGGGCTGAGAATGACGCAGCCATGGGAAAGTTGACAGTTAAGCCAATCTAGTGACAACCCATCATAGGCTAGCTGGGTGATCTTGCAACTTGTACCATGTCGGAGTTTGATTTTCCCCATAGGGTTTCATTGATCGTGTACTCTTGAGTGTAGCTCGGGCTGAGAAGGTCGCAGCCATGGGAAAGTTGACAGTTAAGCCTATCTAGTGACAGCCCATCATAGGCTAGCTGGGTGATCTTGCAACTTGTACCATGTCGGAGTTTGATTTTCCCCATAGGGTTTCATTGATCGCTTACTCGTGAGTGTAGCACGAGCTGAGAACGTCGCTGCCATGGGAAAGTTGACAGTTAAGCCTATCTAGTGACAACCCATCGTAGGCTAGCTGGGTGATCTTGCAACTTGTATCATGCCGGAGTTTGATTTTCACCATAGGGTTTCATTGACCGCTTACTCAGCAACTTGTATGAAGCAGGATTTCTACTTTCCCCTTAGCGCTTCATTGACCGTGTACTCTTGAGTATAGCTCGGGCTGAGAATGACGCAGCCATGGGAAAGTTGACAGTTAAGCCTATCTAGTGACAGCCCATCATAGGCTAGCTGGGTGATCTTGCAACTTGTACCATGTCGGAGTTTGATTTTCCCCATAGGGTTTCATTGATCGTGTACTCTTGAGTGTAGCTCGGGCTGAGAAGGTCGCAGCCATGGGAAAGTTGACAGTTAAGCCTATCTAGTGACAGCCCATCATAGGCTAGCTGGGTGATCTTGCAACTTGTACCATGTCGGAGTTTGATTTTCCCCATAGGGTTTCATTGATCGCTTACTCGTGAGTGTAGCACGGGCTGAGAAGGTCGCTGCCATGGGAAAGTTGACAGTTAAGCCTATCTAGTGACAACCCATCATATGCTAGCTGGGTGATCTTGCAACTTGTATCATGCCGGAGTTTGATTTTCACCACAGGGTTTCATTGATCGCTTACTCGGCAACTTGTATGAAGCAGGATTTCTACTTTCCCCTTAGCGCTTCATTGATCGTGTACTCTTGAGTGTAGCTCGGGCTGAGAAGGTCGCAGCCATGGGAAAGTTGACAGTTAAGCCTATCTAGTGACAGCCCATCATAGGCTAGCTGGGTGATCTTGCAACTTGTACCATGTCGGAGTTTGATTTTCCCCATAGGGTTTCATTGATCGCTTACTCGTGAGTGTAGCACGGGCTGAGAAGGTCGCTGCCATGGGAAAGTTGACAGTTAAGCCTATCTAGTGACAACCCATAATAGGCTAGCTGGGTGATCTTGCAACTTGTATCATGCCGGAGTTTGATTTTCACCATAGGGTTTCATTGATCGCTTACTCGGCAACTTGTATGAAGCAGGATTTCTACTTTCCCCTTAGCGCTTCATTGATTGTGTACTCTTGAGTGTAGCTCGGGCTGAGAATGACGCAGCCATGGGAAAGTTGACAGTTAAGCCTATCTAGTGACAACCCATCATAGGCTAGCTGGGTGATCTTGCAACTTGTACCATGTCGGAGTTTGATTTTCCCCATAGGGTTTCATTGATCGTGTACTCTTGAGTGTAGCTCGGGCTGAGAAGGTCGCAGCCATGGGAAAGTTGACAGTTAAGCCTATCTAGTGACAGCCCATCATAGGCTAGCTGGGTGATCTTGCAACTTGTACCATGTCGGAGTTTGATTTTCCCCATAGGGTTTCATTGATCGCTTACTCGTGAGTGTAGCACGGGCTGAGAACGTCGCTGCCATGGGAAAGTTGACAGTTAAGCCTATCTAGTGACAACCCATCGTAGGCTAGCTGGGTGATCTTGCAACTTGTATCATGCCGGAGTTTGATTTTCACCATAGGGTTTCATTGACCGCTTACTCAGCAACTTGTATGAAGCAGGATTTCTACTTTCCCCTTAGCGCTTCATTGACCGTGTACTCTTGAGTATAGCTCGGGCTGAGAATGACGCAGCCATGGGAAAGTTGACAGTTAAGCCTATCTAGTGACAGCCCATCATAGGCTAGCTGGGTGATCTTGCAACTTGTACCATGTCGGAGTTTGATTTTCCCCATAGGGTTTCATTGATCGTGTACTCTTGAGTGTAGCTCGGGCTGAGAAGGTCGCAGCCATGGGAAAGTTGACAGTTAAGCCTATCTAGTGACAGCCCATCATAGGCTAGTTGGGTGATCTTGCAACTTGTACCATGTCGGAGTTTGATTTTCCCCATAGGGTTTCATTGATCGCTTACTCGTGAGTGTAGCACGGGCTGAGAAGGTCGCTGCCATGGGAAAGTTGACAGTTAAGCCTATCTAGTGACAACCCATCATAGGCTAGCTGGGTGATCTTGCAACTTGTATCATGCCGGAGTTTGATTTTCACCATAGGGTTTCATTGATCGCTTACTCGGCAACTTGTATGAAGCAGGATTTCTACTTTCCCCTTAGCGCTTCATTGATCGTGTACTCTTGAGTGTAGCTCGGGCTGAGAAGGTCGCAGCCATGGGAAAGTTGACAGTTAAGCCTATCTAGTGACAGCCCATCATAGGCTAGCTGGTGATCTTGCAACTTGTACCATGTCGGAGTTTGATTTTCCCCATAGGGTTTCATTGATCGCTTACTCGTGAGTGTAGCACGGGCTGAGAAGGTCGCTGCCATGGGAAAGTTGACAGTTAAGCCTATCTAGTGACAACCCATAATAGGCTAGCTGGGTGATCTTGCAACTTGTATCATGCCGGAGTTTGATTTTCACCATAGGGTTTCATTGATCGCTTACTCGGCAACTTGTATGAAGCAGGATTTCTACTTTCCCCTTAGCGCTTCATTGATTGTGTACTCTTGAGTGTAGCTCGGGCTGAGAATGACGCAGCCATGGGAAAGTTGACAGTTAAGCCTATCTAGTGACAACCCATCATAGGCTAGCTGGGTGATCTTGCAACTTGTACCATGTCGGAGTTTGATTTTCCCCATAGGGTTTCATTGATCGTGTACTCTTGAGTGTAGCTCGGGCTGAGAAGGTCGCAGCCATGGGAAAGTTGACAGTTAAGCCTATCTAGTGACAGCCCATCATAGGCTAGCTGGGTGATCTTGCAACTTGTACCATGTCGGAGTTTGATTTTCCCCATAGGGTTTCATTGATCGCTTACTCGTGAGTGTAGCACGGGCTGAGAACGTCGCTGCCATGGGAAAGTTGACAGTTAAGCCTATCTAGTGACAACCCATCGTAGGCTAGCTGGGTGATCTTGCAACTTGTATCATGCCGGAGTTTGATTTTCACCATAGGGTTTCATTGACCGCTTACTCAGCAACTTGTATGAAGCAGGATTTCTACTTTCCCCTTAGCGCTTCATTGACCGTGTACTCTTGAGTATAGCTCGGGCTGAGAATGACGCAGCCATGGGAAAGTTGACAGTTAAGCCTATCTAGTGACAGCCCATCATAGGCTAGCTGGGTGATCTTGCAACTTGTACCATGTCGGAGTTTGATTTTCCCCATAGGGTTTCATTGATCGTGTACTCTTGAGTGTAGCTCGGGCTGAGAAGGTCGCAGCCATGGGAAAGTTGACAGTTAAGCCTATCTAGTGACAGCCCATCATAGGCTAGCTGGGTGATCTTGCAACTTGTACCATGTCGGAGTTTGATTTTCCCCATAGGGTTTCATTGATCGCTTACTCGTGAGTGTAGCACGGGCTGAGAAGGTCGCTGCCATGGGAAAGTTGACAGTTAAGCCTATCTAGTGACAACCCATCATATGCTAGCTGGGTGATCTTGCAACTTGTATCATGCCGGAGTTTGATTTTCACCACAGGGTTTCATTGATCGCTTACTCGGCAACTTGTATGAAGCAGGATTTCTACTTTCCCCTTAGCGCTTCATTGATCGTGTACTCTTGAGTGTAGCTCGGGCTGAGAAGGTCGCAGCCATGGGAAAGTTGACAGTTAAGCCTATCTAGTGACAGCCCATCATAGGCTAGCTGGGTGATCTTGCAACTTGTACCATGTCGGAGTTTGATTTTCCCCATAGGGTTTCATTGATCGCTTACTCGTGAGTGTAGCACGGGCTGAGAAGGTCGCTGCCATGGGAAAGTTGACAGTTAAGCCTATCTAGTGACAACCCATAATAGGCTAGCTGGGTGATCTTGCAACTTGTATCATGCCGGAGTTTGATTTTCACCATAGGGTTTCATTGATCGCTTACTCGGCAACTTGTATGAAGCAGGATTTCTACTTTCCCCTTAGCGCTTCATTGATTGTGTACTCTTGAGTGTAGCTCGGGCTGAGAATGACGCAGCCATGGGAAAGTTGACAGTTAAGCCTATCTAGTGACAACCCATCATAGGCTAGCTGGGTGATCTTGCAACTTGTACCATGTCGGAGTTTGATTTTCCCCATAGGGTTTCATTGATCGTGTACTCTTGAGTGTAGCTCGGGCTGAGAAGGTCGCAGCCATGGGAAAGTTGACAGTTAAGCCTATCTAGTGACAGCCCATCATAGGCTAGCTGGGTGATCTTGCAACTTGTACCATGTCGGAGTTTGATTTTCCCCATAGGGTTTCATTGATCGCTTACTCGTGAGTGTAGCACGGGCTGAGAACGTCGCTGCCATGGGAAAGTTGACAGTTAAGCCTATCTAGTGACAACCCATCGTAGGCTAGCTGGGTGATCTTGCAACTTGTATCATGCCGGAGTTTGATTTTCACCATAGGGTTTCATTGACCGCTTACTCAGCAACTTGTATGAAGCAGGATTTCTACTTTCCCCTTAGCGCTTCATTGACCGTGTACTCTTGAGTATAGCTCGGGCTGAGAATGACGCAGCCATGGGAAAGTTGACAGTTAAGCCTATCTAGTGACAGCCCATCATAGGCTAGCTGGGTGATCTTGCAACTTGTACCATGTCGGAGTTTGATTTTCCCCATAGGGTTTCATTGATCGTGTACTCTTGAGTGTAGCTCGGGCTGAGAAGGTCGCAGCCATGGGAAAGTTGACAGTTAAGCCTATCTAGTGACAGCCCATCATAGGCTAGTTGGGTGATCTTGCAACTTGTACCATGTCGGAGTTTGATTTTCCCCATAGGGTTTCATTGATCGCTTACTCGTGAGTGTAGCACGGGCTGAGAAGGTCGCTGCCATGGGAAAGTTGACAGTTAAGCCTATCTAGTGACAACCCATCATAGGCTAGCTGGGTGATCTTGCAACTTGTATCATGCCGGAGTTTGATTTTCACCATAGGGTTTCATTGATCGCTTACTCGGCAACTTGTATGAAGCAGGATTTCTACTTTCCCCTTAGCGCTTCATTGATCGTGTACTCTTGAGTGTAGCTCGGGCTGAGAAGGTCGCAGCCATGGGAAAGTTGACAGTTAAGCCTATCTAGTGACAGCCCATCATAGGCTAGCTGGGTGATCTTGCAACTTGTACCATGTCGGAGTTTGATTTTCCCCATAGGGTTTCATTGATCGCTTACTCGTGAGTGTAGCACGGGCTGAGAAGGTCGCTGCCATGGGAAAGTTGACAGTTAAGCCTATCTAGTGACAACCCATAATAGGCTAGCTGGGTGATCTTGCAACTTGTATCATGCCGGAGTTTGATTTTCACCATAGGGTTTCATTGATCGCTTACTCGGCAACTTGTATGAAGCAGGATTTCTACTTTCCCCTTAGCGCTTCATTGATTGTGTACTCTTGAGTGTAGCTCGGGCTGAGAATGACGCAGCCATGGGAAAGTTGACAGTTAAGCCTATCTAGTGACAACCCATCATAGGCTAGCTGGGTGATCTTGCAACTTGTACCATGTCGGAGTTTGATTTTCCCCATAGGGTTTCATTGATCGTGTACTCTTGAGTGTAGCTCGGGCTGAGAAGGTCGCAGCCATGGGAAAGTTGACAGTTAAGCCTATCTAGTGACAGCCCATCATAGGCTAGCTGGGTGATCTTGCAACTTGTACCATGTCGGAGTTTGATTTTCCCCATAGGGTTTCATTGATCGCTTACTCGTGAGTGTAGCACGGGCTGAGAACGTCGCTGCCATGGGAAAGTTGACAGTTAAGCCTATCTAGTGACAACCCATCGTAGGCTAGCTGGGTGATCTTGCAACTTGTATCATGCCGGAGTTTGATTTTCACCATAGGGTTTCATTGACCGCTTACTCAGCAACTTGTATGAAGCAGGATTTCTACTTTCCCCTTAGCGCTTCATTGACCGTGTACTCTTGAGTATAGCTCGGGCTGAGAATGACGCAGCCATGGGAAAGTTGACAGTTAAGCCTATCTAGTGACAGCCCATCATAGGCTAGCTGGGTGATCTTGCAACTTGTACCATGTCGGAGTTTGATTTTCCCCATAGGGTTTCATTGATCGTGTACTCTTGAGTGTAGCTCGGGCTGAGAAGGTCGCAGCCATGGGAAAGTTGACAGTTAAGCCTATCTAGTGACAGCCCATCATAGGCTAGCTGGGTGATCTTGCAACTTGTACCATGTCGGAGTTTGATTTTCCCCATAGGGTTTCATTGATCGCTTACTCGTGAGTGTAGCACGGGCTGAGAAGGTCGCTGCCATGGGAAAGTTGACAGTTAAGCCTATCTAGTGACAACCCATCATAGGCTAGCTGGGTGATCTTGCAACTTGTATCATGCCGGAGTTTGATTTTCACCATAGGGTTTCATTGATCGCTTACTCGGCAACTTGTATGAAGCAGGATTTCTACTTTCCCCTTAGCGCTTCATTGATCGTGTACTCTTGAGTGTAGCTCGGGCTGAGAAGGTCGCAGCCATGGGAAAGTTGACAGTTAAGCCTATCTAGTGACAGCCCATCATAGGCTAGCTGGGTGATCTTGCAACTTGTACCATGTCGGAGTTTGATTTTCCCCATAGGGTTTCATTGATCGCTTACTCGTGAGTGTAGCACGGGCTGAGAAGGTCGCTGCCATGGGAAAGTTGACAGTTAAGCCTATCTAGTGACAACCCATAATAGGCTAGCTGGGTGATCTTGCAACTTGTATCATGCCGGAGTTTGATTTTCACCATAGGGTTTCATTGATCGCTTACTCGGCAACTTGTATGAAGCAGGATTTCTACTTTCCCCTTAGCGCTTCATTGATTGTGTACTCTTGAGTGTAGCTCGGGCTGAGAATGACGCAGCCATGGGAAAGTTGACAGTTAAGCCTATCTAGTGACAACCCATCATAGGCTAGCTGGGTGATCTTGCAACTTGTACCATGTCGGAGTTTGATTTTCCCCATAGGGTTTCATTGATCGTGTACTCTTGAGTGTAGCTCGGGCTGAGAAGGTCGCAGCCATGGGAAAGTTGACAGTTAAGCCTATCTAGTGACAGCCCATCATAGGCTAGCTGGGTGATCTTGCAACTTGTACCATGTCGGAGTTTGATTTTCCCCATAGGGTTTCATTGATCGCTTACTCGTGAGTGTAGCACGGGCTGAGAACGTCGCTGCCATGGGAAAGTTGACAGTTAAGCCTATCTAGTGACAACCCATCGTAGGCTAGCTGGGTGATCTTGCAACTTGTATCATGCCGGAGTTTGATTTTCACCATAGGGTTTCATTGACCGCTTACTCAGCAACTTGTATGAAGCAGGATTTCTACTTTCCCCTTAGCGCTTCATTGACCGTGTACTCTTGAGTATAGCTCGGGCTGAGAATGACGCAGCCATGGGAAAGTTGACAGTTAAGCCTATCTAGTGACAGCCCATCATAGGCTAGCTGGGTGATCTTGCAACTTGTACCATGTCGGAGTTTGATTTTCCCCATAGGGTTTCATTGATCGTGTACTCTTGAGTGTAGCTCGGGCTGAGAAGGTCGCAGCCATGGGAAAGTTGACAGTTAAGCCTATCTAGTGACAGCCCATCATAGGCTAGCTGGGTGATCTTGCAACTTGTACCATGTCGGAGTTTGATTTTCCCCATAGGGTTTCATTGATCGCTTACTCGTGAGTGTAGCACGGGCTGAGAAGGTCGCTGCCATGGGAAAGTTGACAGTTAAGCCTATCTAGTGACAACCCATCATAGGCTAGCTGGGTGATCTTGCAACTTGTATCATGCCGGAGTTTGATTTTCACCATAGGGTTTCATTGATCGCTTACTCGGCAACTTGTATGAAGCAGGATTTCTACTTTCCCCTTAGCGCTTCATTGATCGTGTACTCTTGAGTGTAGCTCGGGCTGAGAAGGTCGCAGCCATGGGAAAGTTGACAGTTAAGCCTATCTAGTGACAGCCCATCATAGGCTAGCTGGGTGATCTTGCAACTTGTACCATGTCGGAGTTTGATTTTCCCCATAGGGTTTCATTGATCGCTTACTCGTGAGTGTAGCACGGGCTGAGAAGGTCGCTGCCATGGGAAAGTTGACAGTTAAGCCTATCTAGTGACAACCCATAATAGGCTAGCTGGGTGATCTTGCAACTTGTATCATGCCGGAGTTTGATTTTCACCATAGGGTTTCATTGATCGCTTACTCGGCAACTTGTATGAAGCAGGATTTCTACTTTCCCCTTAGCGCTTCATTGATTGTGTACTCTTGAGTGTAGCTCGGGCTGAGAATGACGCAGCCATGGGAAAGTTGACAGTTAAGCCTATCTAGTGACAACCCATCATAGGCTAGCTGGGTGATCTTGCAACTTGTACCATGTCGGAGTTTGATTTTCCCCATAGGGTTTCATTGATCGTGTACTCTTGAGTGTAGCTCGGGCTGAGAAGGTCGCAGCCATGGGAAAGTTGACAGTTAAGCCTATCTAGTGACAGCCCATCATAGGCTAGCTGGGTGATCTTGCAACTTGTACCATGTCGGAGTTTGATTTTCCCCATAGGGTTTCATTGATCGCTTACTCGTGAGTGTAGCACGGGCTGAGAACGTCGCTGCCATGGGAAAGTTGACAGTTAAGCCTATCTAGTGACAACCCATCGTAGGCTAGCTGGGTGATCTTGCAACTTGTATCATGCCGGAGTTTGATTTTCACCATAGGGTTTCATTGACCGCTTACTCAGCAACTTGTATGAAGCAGGATTTCTACTTTCCCCTTAGCGCTTCATTGACCGTGTACTCTTGAGTATAGCTCGGGCTGAGAATGACGCAGCCATGGGAAAGTTGACAGTTAAGCCTATCTAGTGACAGCCCATCATAGGCTAGCTGGGTGATCTTGCAACTTGTACCATGTCGGAGTTTGATTTTCCCCATAGGGTTTCATTGATCGTGTACTCTTGAGTGTAGCTCGGGCTGAGAAGGTCGCAGCCATGGGAAAGTTGACAGTTAAGCCTATCTAGTGACAGCCCATCATAGGCTAGCTGGGTGATCTTGCAACTTGTACCATGTCGGAGTTTGATTTTCCCCATAGGGTTTCATTGATCGCTTACTCGTGAGTGTAGCACGGGCTGAGAAGGTCGCTGCCATGGGAAAGTTGACAGTTAAGCCTATCTAGTGACAACCCATCATAGGCTAGCTGGGTGATCTTGCAACTTGTATCATGCCGGAGTTTGATTTTCACCATAGGGTTTCATTGATCGCTTACTCGGCAACTTGTATGAAGCAGGATTTCTACTTTCCCCTTAGCGCTTCATTGATTGTGTACTCTTGAGTGTAGCTCGGGCTGAGAATGACGCAGCCATGGGAAGGTTGACAGTTAAGCCTATCTAGTGACAACCCATCATAGGCTAGCTGGGTGATCTTGCAACTTGTACCATGTCGGAGTTTGATTTTCCCCATAGGGTTTCATTGATCGTGTACTCTTGAGTGTAGCTCAGGCTGAGAAGATCGCAGCCATGGGAAAGTTGACAGTTAAGCCTATCTAGTGACAGCCCATCATAGGCTAGCTGGGTGATCTTGCAACTTGTACCATGTCGGAGTTTGATTTTCCCCATAGGGTTTCATTGATCGCTTACTCGTGAGTGTAGCACGGGCTGAGAACGTCGCTGCCATGGGAAAGTTGACAGTTAAGCCTATCTAGTGACAACCCATCATAGGCTAGCTGGGTGATCTTGCAACTTGTATCATGCCGGAGTTTGATTTTCACCATAGGGTTTCATTGACCGCTTACTCGGCAACTTGTATGAAGCAGGATTTCTACTTTCCCCTTAGCGCTTCATTGATCGTGTACTCTTGAGTATAGCTCGGGCTGAGAATGACGCAGCCATGGGAAAGTTGACAGTTAAGCCTATCTAGTGACAGCCCATCATAGGCTAGCTGGGTGATCTTGCAACTTGTACCATGTCGGAGTTTGATTTTCCCCATAGGGTTTCATTGATCGTGTACTCTTGAGTGTAGCTCGGGCTGAGAAGGTCGCAGCCATGGGAAAGTTGACAGTTAAGCCTATCTAGTGACAGCCCATCATAGGCTAGCTGGGTGATCTTGCAACTTGTACCATGTCGGAGTTTGATTTTCCCCATAGGGTTTCATTGATCGCTTACTCGTGAGTGTAGCACGGGCTGAGAAGGTCGCTGCCATGGTAAAGTTGACAGTTAAGCCTATCTAGTGACAACCCATCATATGCTAGCTGGGTGATCTTGCAACTTGTATCATGCCGGAGTTTGATTTTCACCACAGGGTTTCATTGATCGCTTACTCGGCAACTTGTATGAAGCAGGATTTCTACTTTCCCCTTAGCGCTTCATTGATCGTGTACTCTTGAGTGTAGCTCGGGCTGAGAAGGTCGCAGCCATGGGAAAGTTGACAGTTAAGCCTATCTAGTGACAGCCCATCATAGGCTAGCTGGGTGATCTTGCAACTTGTACCATGTCGGAGTTTGATTTTCCCCATAGGGTTTCATTGATCGCTTACTCGTGAGTGTAGCACGGGCTGAGAAGGTCGCTGCCATGGGAAAGTTGACAGTTAAGCCTATCTAGTGACAACCCATAATAGGCTAGCTGGGTGATCTTGCAACTTGTATCATGCCGGAGTTTGATTTTCACCATAGGGTTTCATTGATCGCTTACTCGGCAACTTGTATGAAGCAGGATTTCTACTTTCCCCTTAGCGCTTCATTGATTGTGTACTCTTGAGTGTAGCTCGGGCTGAGAATGACGCAGCCATGGGAAAGTTGACAGTTAAGCCTATCTAGTGACAACCCATCATAGGCTAGCTGGGTGATCTTGCAACTTGTACCATGTCGGAGTTTGATTTTCCCCATAGGGTTTCATTGATCGTGTACTCTTGAGTGTAGCTCGGGCTGAGAAGGTCGCAGCCATGGGAAAGTTGACAGTTAAGCCTATCTAGTGACAGCCCATCATAGGCTAGCTGGGTGATCTTGCAACTTGTACCATGTCGGAGTTTGATTTTCCCCATAGGGTTTCATTGATCGCTTACTCGTGAGTGTAGCACGGGCTGAGAACGTCGCTGCCATGGGAAAGTTGACAGTTAAGCCTATCTAGTGACAACCCATCGTAGGCTAGCTGGGTGATCTTGCAACTTGTATCATGCCGGAGTTTGATTTTCACCATAGGGTTTCATTGACCGCTTACTCAGCAACTTGTATGAAGCAGGATTTCTACTTTCCCCTTAGCGCTTCATTGACCGTGTACTCTTGAGTATAGCTCGGGCTGAGAATGACGCAGCCATGGGAAAGTTGACAGTTAAGCCTATCTAGTGACAGCCCATCATAGGCTAGCTGGGTGATCTTGCAACTTGTACCATGTCGGAGTTTGATTTTCCCCATAGGGTTTCATTGATCGTGTACTCTTGAGTGTAGCTCGGGCTGAGAAGGTCGCAGCCATGGGAAAGTTGACAGTTAAGCCTATCTAGTGACAGCCCATCATAGGCTAGCTGGGTGATCTTGCAACTTGTACCATGTCGGAGTTTGATTTTCCCCATAGGGTTTCATTGATCGCTTACTCGTGAGTGTAGCACGGGCTGAGAAGGTCGCTGCCATGGGAAAGTTGACAGTTAAGCCTATCTAGTGACAACCCATCATAGGCTAGCTGGGTGATCTTGCAACTTGTATCATGCCGGAGTTTGATTTTCACCATAGGGTTTCATTGATCGCTTACTCGGCAACTTGTATGAAGCAGGATTTCTCCTTTCCCCTTAGCGCTTCATTGATTGTGTACTCTTGAGTGTAGCTCGGGCTGAGAATGACGCAGCCATGGGAAGGTTGACAGTTAAGCCTATCTAGTGACAACCCATCATAGGCTAGCTGGGTGATCTTGCAACTTGTACCATGTCGGAGTTTGATTTTCCCCATAGGGTTTCATTGATCGTGTACTCTTGAGTGTAGCTCGGGCTGAGAAGGTCGCAGCCATGGGAAAGTTGACAGTTAAGTCTATCTAGTGACAGCCCATCATAGGCTAGCTGGGTGATCTTGCAACTTGTACCATGTCGGAGTTTGATTTTCCCCATAGGGTTTCATTGATCGCTTACTCGTGAGTGTAGCACGGGCTGAGAAGGTCGCTGCCATGGGAAAGTTGACAGTTAAGCCTATCTAGTGACAACCCATCATAGGCTAGCTGGGTGATCTTGCAACTTGTATCATGCCGGAGTTTGATTTTCACCATAGGGTTTCATTGACCGCTTACTCGGCAACTTGTATGAAGCAGGATTTCTACTTTCCCCTTAGCGCTTCATTGATCGTGTACTCTTGAGTATAGCTCGGGCTGAGAATGACGCGGCCATGGGAAAGTTGATAGTTAAGCCTATCTAGTGACAGCCCATCATAGGCTAGCTGGGTGATCTTGCAACTTGTACCATGTCGGAGTTTGATTTTCCCCATAGGGTTTCATTGATCGTGTACTCTTGAGTGTAGCTCGGGCTGAGAAGGTCGCAGCCATGGGAAAGTTGACAGTTAAGCCTATCTAGTGACAGCCCATCATAGGCTAGCTGGGTGATCTTGCAACTTGTACCATGTCGGAGTTTGATTTTCCCCATAGGGTTTCATTGATCGCTTACTCGTGAGTGTAGCACGGGCTGAGAAGGTCGCTGCCATGGGAAAGTTGACAGTTAAGCCTATCTAGTGACAACCCATCATAGGCTAGCTGGGTGATCTTGCAACTTGTATCATGCCGGAGTTTGATTTTCACCATAGGGTTTCATTGATCGCTTACTCGGCAACTTGTATGAAGCATGATTTCTACTTTCCCCTTAGCGCTTCATTGATTGTGTACTCTTGAGTGTAGCTCGGGCTGAGAATGACGCAGCCATGGGAAGGTTGACAGTTAAGCCTATCTAGTGACAACCCATCATAGGCTAGCTGGGTGATCTTGCAACTTGTACCATGTCGGAGTTTGATTTTCCCCATAGGGTTTCATTGATCGTGTACTCTTGAGTGTAGCTCGGGCTGAGAAGGTCGCAGCCATGGGAAAGTTGACAGTTAAGCCTATCTAGTGACAGCCCATCATAGGCTAGCTGGGTGATCTTGCAACTTGTACCATGTCGGAGTTTGATTTTCCCCATAGGGTTTCATTGATCGCTTACTCGTGAGTGTAGCACGGGCTGAGAACGTCGCTGCCATGGGAAAGTTGACAGTTAAGCCTATCTAGTGACAACCCATCATAGGCTAGCTGGGTGATCTTGCAACTTGTATCATGCCGGAGTTTGATTTTCACCATAGGGTTTCATTAATCGCTTACTCGGCAACTTGTATAAAGCAGGATTTCTACTTTCCCCTTAGCGCTTCATTGATTGTGTACTCTTGAGTGTAGCTCGGGCTGAGAATGACGCAGCCATGGGAAAGTTGACAGTTAAGCCAATCTAGTGACAACCCATCATAGGCTAGCTGGGTGATCTTGCAACTTGTACCATGTCGGAGTTTGATTTTCCCCATAGGGTTTCATTGATCGTGTACTCTTGAGTGTAGCTCGGGCTGAGAAGGTCGCAGCCATGGGAAAGTTGACAGTTAAGCCTATCTAGTGACAGCCCATCATAGGCTAGCTGGGTGATCTTGCAACTTGTACCATGTCGGAGTTTGATTTTCCCCATAGGGTTTCATTGATCGCTTACTCGTGAGTGTAGCACGGGCTGAGAACGTCGCTGCCATGGGAAACTTGACAGTTAAGCCTATCTAGTGACAGCCCATCATAGGCTAGCTGGGTGATCTTGCAACTTGTATCATGCCGGAGTTTGATTTTCACCATAGGGTTTCATTGACCGCTTACTCAGCAACTTGTATGAAGCAGGATTTCTACTTTCCCCTTAGCGCTTCATTGACCGTGTACTCTTGAGTATAGCTCGGGCTGAGAATGACGCAGCCATGGGAAAGTTGACAGTTAAGCCTATCTAGTGACAGCCCATCATAGGCTAGCTGGGTGATCTTGCAACTTGTACCATGTCGGAGTTTGATTTTCCCCATAGGGTTTCATTGATCGTGTACTCTTGAGTGTAGCTCGGGCTGAGAAGGTCGCAGCCATGGGAAAGTTGACAGTTAAGCCTATCTAGTGACAGCCCATCATAGGCTAGCTGGGTGATCTTGCAACTTGTACCATGTCGGAGTTTGATTTTCCCCATAGGGTTTCATTGATCGCTTACTCGTGAGTGTAGCACGGGCTGAGAAGGTCGCTGCCATGGGAAAGTTGACAGTTAAGCCTATCTAGTGACAACCCATCATATGCTAGCTGGGTGATCTTGCAACTTGTATCATGCCGGAGTTTGATTTTCACCACAGGGTTTCATTGATCGCTTACTCGGCAACTTGTATGAAGCAGGATTTCTACTTTCCCCTTAGCGCTTCATTGATCGTGTACTCTTGAGTGTAGCTCGGGCTGAGAAGGTCGCAGCCATGGGAAAGTTGACAGTTAAGCCTATCTAGTGACAGCCCATCATAGGCTAGCTGGGTGATCTTGCAACTTGTACCATGTCGGAGTTTGATTTTCCCCATAGGGTTTCATTGATCGCTTACTCGTGAGTGTAGCACGGGCTGAGAAGGTCGCTGCCATGGGAAAGTTGACAGTTAAGCCTATCTAGTGACAACCCATAATAGGCTAGCTGGGTGATCTTGCAACTTGTATCATGCCGGAGTTTGATTTTCACCATAGGGTTTCATTGATCGCTTACTCGGCAACTTGTATGAAGCAGGATTTCTACTTTCCCCTTAGCGCTTCATTGATTGTGTACTCTTGAGTGTAGCTCGGGCTGAGAATGACGCAGCCATGGGAAAGTTGACAGTTAAGCCTATCTAGTGACAACCCATCATAGGCTAGCTGGGTGATCTTGCAACTTGTACCATGTCGGAGTTTGATTTTCCCCATAGGGTTTCATTGATCGTGTACTCTTGAGTGTAGCTCGGGCTGAGAAGGTCGCAGCCATGGGAAAGTTGACAGTTAAGCCTATCTAGTGACAGCCCATCATAGGCTAGCTGGGTGATCTTGCAACTTGTACCATGTCGGAGTTTGATTTTCCCCATAGGGTTTCATTGATCGCTTACTCGTGAGTGTAGCACGGGCTGAGAACGTCGCTGCCATGGGAAAGTTGACAGTTAAGCCTATCTAGTGACAACCCATCGTAGGCTAGCTGGGTGATCTTGCAACTTGTATCATGCCGGAGTTTGATTTTCACCATAGGGTTTCATTGACCGCTTACTCAGCAACTTGTATGAAGCAGGATTTCTACTTTCCCCTTAGCGCTTCATTGACCGTGTACTCTTGAGTATAGCTCGGGCTGAGAATGACGCAGCCATGGGAAAGTTGACAGTTAAGCCTATCTAGTGACAGCCCATCATAGGCTAGCTGGGTGATCTTGCAACTTGTACCATGTCGGAGTTTGATTTTCCCCATAGGGTTTCATTGATCGTGTACTCTTGAGTGTAGCTCGGGCTGAGAAGGTCGCAGCCATGGGAAAGTTGACAGTTAAGCCTATCTAGTGACAGCCCATCATAGGCTAGTTGGGTGATCTTGCAACTTGTACCATGTCGGAGTTTGATTTTCCCCATAGGGTTTCATTGATCGCTTACTCGTGAGTGTAGCACGGGCTGAGAAGGTCGCTGCCATGGGAAAGTTGACAGTTAAGCCTATCTAGTGACAACCCATCATAGGCTAGCTGGGTGATCTTGCAACTTGTATCATGCCGGAGTTTGATTTTCACCATAGGGTTTCATTGATCGCTTACTCGGCAACTTGTATGAAGCAGGATTTCTACTTTCCCCTTAGCGCTTCATTGATCGTGTACTCTTGAGTGTAGCTCGGGCTGAGAAGGTCGCAGCCATGGGAAAGTTGACAGTTAAGCCTATCTAGTGACAGCCCATCATAGGCTAGCTGGGTGATCTTGCAACTTGTACCATGTCGGAGTTTGATTTTCCCCATAGGGTTTCATTGATCGCTTACTCGTGAGTGTAGCACGGGCTGAGAAGGTCGCTGCCATGGGAAAGTTGACAGTTAAGCCTATCTAGTGACAACCCATAATAGGCTAGCTGGGTGATCTTGCAACTTGTATCATGCCGGAGTTTGATTTTCACCATAGGGTTTCATTGATCGCTTACTCGGCAACTTGTATGAAGCAGGATTTCTACTTTCCCCTTAGCGCTTCATTGATTGTGTACTCTTGAGTGTAGCTCGGGCTGAGAATGACGCAGCCATGGGAAAGTTGACAGTTAAGCCTATCTAGTGACAACCCATCATAGGCTAGCTGGGTGATCTTGCAACTTGTACCATGTCGGAGTTTGATTTTCCCCATAGGGTTTCATTGATCGTGTACTCTTGAGTGTAGCTCGGGCTGAGAAGGTCGCAGCCATGGGAAAGTTGACAGTTAAGCCTATCTAGTGACAGCCCATCATAGGCTAGCTGGGTGATCTTGCAACTTGTACCATGTCGGAGTTTGATTTTCCCCATAGGGTTTCATTGATCGCTTACTCGTGAGTGTAGCACGGGCTGAGAACGTCGCTGCCATGGGAAAGTTGACAGTTAAGCCTATCTAGTGACAACCCATCGTAGGCTAGCTGGGTGATCTTGCAACTTGTATCATGCCGGAGTTTGATTTTCACCATAGGGTTTCATTGACCGCTTACTCAGCAACTTGTATGAAGCAGGATTTCTACTTTCCCCTTAGCGCTTCATTGACCGTGTACTCTTGAGTATAGCTCGGGCTGAGAATGACGCAGCCATGGGAAAGTTGACAGTTAAGCCTATCTAGTGACAGCCCATTATAGGCTAGCTGGGTGATCTTGCAACTTGTACCATGTCGGAGTTTGATTTTCCCCATAGGGTTTCATTGATCGTGTACTCTTGAGTGTAGCTCGGGCTGAGAAGGTCGCAGCCATGGGAAAGTTGACAGTTAAGCCTATCTAGTGACAGCCCATCATAGGCTAGCTGGGTGATCTTGCAACTTGTACCATGTCGGAGTTTGATTTTCCCCATAGGGTTTCATTGATCGCTTACTCGTGAGTGTAGCACGGGCTGAGAAGGTCGCTGCCATGGGAAAGTTGACAGTTAAGCCTATCTAGTGACAACCCATCATAGGCTAGCTGGGTGATCTTGCAACTTGTATCATGCCGGAGTTTGATTTTCACCATAGGGTTTCATTGATCGCTTACTCGGCAACTTGTATGAAGCAGGATTTCTACTTTCCCCTTAGCGCTTCATTGATCGTGTACTCTTGAGTGTAGCTCGGGCTGAGAAGGTCGCAGCCATGGGAAAGTTGACAGTTAAGCCTATCTAGTGACAGCCCATCATAGGCTAGCTGGGTGATCTTGCAACTTGTACCATGTCGGAGTTTGATTTTCCCCATAGGGTTTCATTGATCGCTTACTCGTGAGTGTAGCACGGGCTGAGAAGGTCGCTGCCATGGGAAAGTTGACAGTTAAGCCTATCTAGTGACAACCCATAATAGGCTAGCTGGGTGATCTTGCAACTTGTATCATGCCGGAGTTTGATTTTCACCATAGGGTTTCATTGATCGCTTACTCGGCAACTTGTATGAAGCAGGATTTCTACTTTCCCCTTAGCGCTTCATTGATTGTGTACTCTTGAGTGTAGCTCGGGCTGAGAATGACGCAGCCATGGGAAAGTTGACAGTTAAGCCTATCTAGTGACAACCCATCATAGGCTAGCTGGGTGATCTTGCAACTTGTACCATGTCGGAGTTTGATTTTCCCCATAGGGTTTCATTGATCGTGTACTCTTGAGTGTAGCTCGGGCTGAGAAGGTCGCAGCCATGGGAAAGTTGACAGTTAAGCCTATCTAGTGACAGCCCATCATAGGCTAGCTGGGTGATCTTGCAACTTGTACCATGTCGGAGTTTGATTTTCCCCATAGGGTTTCATTGATCGCTTACTCGTGAGTGTAGCACGGGCTGAGAACGTCGCTGCCATGGGAAAGTTGACAGTTAAGCCTATCTAGTGACAACCCATCGTAGGCTAGCTGGGTGATCTTGCAACTTGTATCATGCCGGAGTTTGATTTTCACCATAGGGTTTCATTGACCGCTTACTCAGCAACTTGTATGAAGCAGGATTTCTACTTTCCCCTTAGCGCTTCATTGACCGTGTACTCTTGAGTATAGCTCGGGCTGAGAATGACGCAGCCATGGGAAAGTTGACAGTTAAGCCTATCTAGTGACAGCCCATCATAGGCTAGCTGGGTGATCTTGCAACTTGTACCATGTCGGAGTTTGATTTTCCCCATAGGGTTTCATTGATCGTGTACTCTTGAGTGTAGCTCGGGCTGAGAAGGTCGCAGCCATGGGAAAGTTGACAGTTAAGCCTATCTAGTGACAGCCCATCATAGGCTAGCTGGGTGATCTTGCAACTTGTACCATGTCGGAGTTTGATTTTCCCCATAGGGTTTCATTGATCGCTTACTCGTGAGTGTAGCACGGGCTGAGAAGGTCGCTGCCATGGGAAAGTTGACAGTTAAGCCTATCTAGTGACAACCCATCATAGGCTAGCTGGGTGATCTTGCAACTTGTAT
The DNA here is from genome assembly GCF_031893055.1 of Leptodactylus fuscus. Classification (NCBI taxonomy): domain Eukaryota; kingdom Metazoa; phylum Chordata; class Amphibia; order Anura; family Leptodactylidae; genus Leptodactylus; species Leptodactylus fuscus. The sequence goes on from NW_027440366.1 coordinate 67,386, forward strand.
CATGCCGGAGTTTGATTTTCACCATAGGGTTTCATTGATCGCTTACTCGGCAACTTGTATGAAGCAGGATTTCTACTTTCCCCTTAGCGCTTCATTGATTGTGTACTCTTGAGTGTAGCTCGGGCTGAGAATGACGCAGCCATGGGAAGGTTGACAGTTAAGCCTATCTAGTGACAACCCATCATAGGCTAGCTGGGTGATCTTGCAACTTGTACCATGTCGGAGTTTGATTTTCCCCATAGGGTTTCATTGATCGTGTACTCTTGAGTGTAGCTCAGGCTGAGAAGATCGCAGCCATGGGAAAGTTGACAGTTAAGCCTATCTAGTGACAGCCCATCATAGGCTAGCTGGGTGATCTTGCAACTTGTACCATGTCGGAGTTTGATTTTCCCCATAGGGTTTCATTGATCGCTTACTCGTGAGTGTAGCACGGGCTGAGAACGTCGCTGCCATGGGAAAGTTGACAGTTAAGCCTATCTAGTGACAACCCATCGTAGGCTAGCTGGGTGATCTTGCAACTTGTATCATGCCGGAGTTTGATTTTCACCATAGGGTTTCATTGACCGCTTACTCGGCAACTTGTATGAAGCAGGATTTCTACTTTCCCCTTAGCGCTTCATTGACCGTGTACTCTTGAGTATAGCTCGGGCTGAGAATGACGCAGCCATGGGAAAGTTGACAGTTAAGCCTATCTAGTGACAGCCCATCATAGGCTAGCTGGGTGATCTTGCAACTTGTACCATGTCGGAGTTTGATTTTCCCCATAGGGTTTCATTGATCGTGTACTCTTGAGTGTAGCTCGGGCTGAGAAGGTCGCAGCCATGGGAAAGTTGACAGTTAAGCCTATCTAGTGACAGCCCATCATAGGCTAGCTGGGTGATCTTGCAACTTGTACCATGTCGGAGTTTGATTTTCCCCATAGGGTTTCATTGATCGCTTACTCGTGAGTGTAGCACGGGCTGAGAAGGTCGCTGCCATGGGAAAGTTGACAGTTAAGCCTATCTAGTGACAACCCATCATATGCTAGCTGGGTGATCTTGCAACTTGTATCATGCCGGAGTTTGATTTTCACCACAGGGTTTCATTGATCGCTTACTCGGCAACTTGTATGAAGCAGGATTTCTACTTTCCCCTTAGCGCTTCATTGATCGTGTACTCTTGAGTGTAGCTCGGGCTGAGAAGGTCGCAGCCATGGGAAAGTTGACAGTTAAGCCTATCTAGTGACAGCCCATCATAGGCTAGCTGGGTGATCTTGCAACTTGTACCATGTCGGAGTTTGATTTTCCCCATAGGGTTTCATTGATCGCTTACTCGTGAGTGTAGCACGGGCTGAGAAGGTCGCTGCCATGGGAAAGTTGACAGTTAAGCCTATCTAGTGACAACCCATAATAGGCTAGCTGGGTGATCTTGCAACTTGTATCATGCCGGAGTTTGATTTTCACCATAGGGTTTCATTGATCGCTTACTCGGCAACTTGTATGAAGCAGGATTTCTACTTTCCCCTTAGCGCTTCATTGATTGTGTACTCTTGAGTGTAGCTCGGGCTGAGAATGACGCAGCAATGGGAAAGTTGACAGTTAAGCCTATCTAGTGACAACCCATCATAGGCTAGCTGGGTGATCTTGCAACTTGTACCATGTCGGAGTTTGATTTTCCCCATAGGGTTTCATTGATCGTGTACTCTTGAGTGTAGCTCGGGCTGAGAAGGTCGCAGCCATGGGAAAGTTGACAGTTAAGCCTATCTAGTGACAGCCCATCATAGGCTAGCTGGGTGATCTTGCAACTTGTACCATGTCGGAGTTTGATTTTCCCCATAGGGTTTCATTGATCGCTTACTCGTGAGTGTAGCACGGGCTGAGAACGTCGCTGCCATGGGAAAGTTGACAGTTAAGCCTATCTAGTGACAACCCATCGTAGGCTAGCTGGGTGATCTTGCAACTTGTATCATGCCGGAGTTTGATTTTCACCATAGGGTTTCATTGACCGCTTACTCAGCAACTTGCATGAAGCAGGATTTCTACTTTCCCCTTAGCGCTTCATTGACCGTGTACTCTTGAGTATAGCTCGGGCTGAGAATGACGCAGCCATGGGAAAGTTGACAGTTAAGCCTATCTAGTGACAGCCCATCATAGGCTAGCTGGGTGATCTTGCAACTTGTACCATGTCGGAGTTTGATTTTCCCCATAGGGTTTCATTGATCGTGTACTCTTGAGTGTAGCTCGGGCTGAGAAGGTCGCAGCCATGGGAAAGTTGACAGTTAAGCCTATCTAGTGACAGCCCATCATAGGCTAGCTGGGTGATCTTGCAACTTGTACCATGTCGGAGTTTGATTTTCCCCATAGGGTTTCATTGATCGCTTACTCGTGAGTGTAGCACGGGCTGAGAAGGTCGCTGCCATGGGAAAGTTGACAGTTAAGCCTATCTAGTGACAACCCATCATAGGCTAGCTGGGTGATCTTGCAACTTGTATCATGCCGGAGTTTGATTTTCACCATAGGGTTTCATTGATCGCTTACTCGGCAACTTGTATGAAGCAGGATTTCTACTTTCCCCTTAGCGCTTCATTGATTGTGTACTCTTGAGTGTAGCTCGGGCTGAGAATGACGCAGCCATGGGAAGGTTGACAGTTAAGCCTATCTAGTGACAACCCATCATAGGCTAGCTGGGTGATCTTGCAACTTGTACCATGTCGGAGTTTGATTTTCCCCATAGGGTTTCATTGATCGTGTACTCTTGAGTGTAGCTCGGGCTGAGAAGGTCGCAGCCATGGGAAAGTTGACAGTTAAGTCTATCTAGTGACAGCCCATCATAGGCTAGCTGGGTGATCTTGCAACTTGTACCATGTCGGAGTTAGATTTTCCCCATAGGGTTTCATTGATCGCTTACTCGTGAGTGTAGCACGGGCTGAGAAGGTCGCTGCCATGGGAAAGTTGACAGTTAAGCCTATCTAGTGACAACCCATCATAGGCTAGCTGGGTGATCTTGCAACTTGTATCATGCCGGAGTTTGATTTTTACCATAGGGTTTCATTGACCGCTTACTCGGCAACTTGTATGAAGCAGGATTTCTACTTTCCCCTTAGCGCTTCATGGATCGTGTACTCTTGAGTATAGCTCGGGCTGAGAATGACGCGGCCATGGGAAAGTTGATAGTTAAGCCTATCTAGTGACAGCCCATCATAGGCTAGCTGGGTGATCTTGCAACTTGTACCATGTCGGAGTTTGATTTTCCCCATAGGGTTTCATTGATCGTGTACTCTTGAGTGTAGCTCGGGCTGAGAAGGTCGCAGCCATGGGAAAGTTGACAGTTAAGCCTATCTAGTGACAGCCCATCATAGGCTAGCTGGGTGATCTTGCAACTTGTACCATGTCGGAGTTTGATTTTCCCCATAGGGTTTCATTGATCGCTTACTCGTGAGTGTAGCACGGGCTGAGAAGGTCGCTGCCATGGGAAAGTTGACAGTTAAGCCTATCTAGTGACAACCCATCATAGGCTAGCTGGGTGATCTTGCAACTTGTATCATGCCGGAGTTTGATTTTCACCATAGGGTTTCATTGATCGCTTACTCGGCAACTTGTATGAAGCATGATTTCTACTTTCCCCTTAGCGCTTCATTGATTGTGTACTCTTGAGTGTAGCTCGGGCTGAGAATGACGCAGCCATGGGAAGGTTGACAGTTAAGCCTATCTAGTGACAACCCATCATAGGCTAGCTGGGTGATCTTGCAACTTGTACCATGTCGGAGTTTGATTTTCCCCATAGGGTTTCATTGATCGTGTACTCTTGAGTGTAGCTCGGGCTGAGAAGGTCGCAGCCATGGGAAAGTTGACAGTTAAGCCTATCTAGTGACAGCCCATCATAGGCTAGCTGGGTGATCTTGCAACTTGTACCATGTCGGAGTTTGATTTTCCCCATAGGGTTTCATTGATCGCTTACTCGTGAGTGTAGCACGGGCTGAGAACGTCGCTGCCATGGGAAAGTTGACAGTTAAGCCTATCTAGTGACAACCCATCATAGGCTAGCTGGGTGATCTTGCAACTTGTATCATGCCGGAGTTTGATTTTCACCATAGGGTTTCATTAATCGCTTACTCGGCAACTTGTATAAAGCAGGATTTCTACTTTCCCCTTAGCGCTTCATTGATTGTGTACTCTTGAGTGTAGCTCGGGCTGAGAATGACGCAGCCATGGGAAAGTTGACAGTTAAGCCAATCTAGTGACAACCCATCATAGGCTAGCTGGGTGATCTTGCAACTTGTACCATGTCGGAGTTTGATTTTCCCCATAGGGTTTCATTGATCGTGTACTCTTGAGTGTAGCTCGGGCTGAGAAGGTCGCAGCCATGGGAAAGTTGACAGTTAAGCCTATCTAGTGACAGCCCATCATAGGCTAGCTGGGTGATCTTGCAACTTGTACCATGTCGGAGTTTGATTTTCCCCATAGGGTTTCATTGATCGCTTACTCGTGAGTGTAGCACGGGCTGAGAACGTCGCTGCCATGGGAAAGTTGACAGTTAAGCCTATCTAGTGACAACCCATCGTAGGCTAGCTGGGTGATCTTGCAACTTGTATCATGCCGGAGTTTGATTTTCACCATAGGGTTTCATTGACCGCTTACTCAGCAACTTGTATGAAGCAGGATTTCTACTTTCCCCTTAGCGCTTCATTGACCGTGTACTCTTGAGTATAGCTCGGGCTGAGAATGACGCAGCCATGGGAAAGTTGACAGTTAAGCCTATCTAGTGACAGCCCATCATAGGCTAGCTGGGTGATCTTGCAACTTGTACCATGTCGGAGTTTGATTTTCCCCATAGGGTTTCATTGATCTTGGACTCTTGAGTGTAGCTCGGGCTGAGAAGGTCGCAGCCATGGGAAAGTTGACAGTTAAGCCTATCTAGTGACAGCCCATCATAGGCTAGCTGGGTGATCTTGCAACTTGTACCATGTCGGAGTTTGATTTTCCCCATAGGGTTTCATTGATCGCTTACTCGTGAGTGTAGCACGGGCTGAGAAGGTCGCTGCCATGGGAAAGTTGACAGTTAAGCCTATCTAGTGACAACCCATCATATGCTAGCTGGGTGATCTTGCAACTTGTATCATGCCGGAGTTTGATTTTCACCACAGGGTTTCATTGATCGCTTACTCGGCAACTTGTATGAAGCAGGATTTCTACTTTCCCCTTAGCGCTTCATTGATCGTGTACTCTTGAGTGTAGCTCGGGCTGAGAAGGTCGCAGCCATGGGAAAGTTGAAAGTTAAGCCTATCTAGTGACAGCCCATCATAGGCTAGCTGGGTGATCTTGCAACTTGTACCATGTCGGAGTTTGATTTTCCCCATAGGGTTTCATTGATCGCTTACTCGTGAGTGTAGCACGGGCTGAGAAGGTCGCTGCCATGGGAAAGTTGACAGTTAAGCCTATCTAGTGACAACCCATAATAGGCTAGCTGGGTGATCTTGCAACTTGTATCATGCCGGAGTTTGATTTTCACCATAGGGTTTCATTGATCGCTTACTCGGCAACTTGTATGAAGCAGGATTTCTACTTTCCCCTTAGCGCTTCATTGATTGTGTACTCTTGAGTGTAGCTCGGGCTGAGAATGACGCAGCCATGGGAAAGTTGACAGTTAAGCCTATCTAGTGACAACCCATCATAGGCTAGCTGGGTGATCTTGCAACTTGTACCATGTCGGAGTTTGATTTTCCCCATAGGGTTTCATTGATCGTGTACTCTTGAGTGTAGCTCGGGCTGAGAAGGTCGCAGCCATGGGAAAGTTGACAGTTAAGCCTATCTAGTGACAGCCCATCATAGGCTAGCTGGGTGATCTTGCAACTTGTACCATGTCGGAGTTTGATTTTCCCCATAGGGTTTCATTGATCGCTTACTCGTGAGTGTAGCACGGGCTGAGAACGTCGCTGCCATGGGAAAGTTGACAGTTAAGCCTATCTAGTGACAACCCATCGTAGGCTAGCTGGGTGATCTTGCAACTTGTATCATGCCGGAGTTTGATTTTCACCATAGGGTTTCATTGACCGCTTACTCAGCAACTTGTATGAAGCAGGATTTCTACTTTCCCCTTAGCGCTTCATTGACCGTGTACTCTTGAGTATAGCTCGGGCTGAGAATGACGCAGCCATGGGAAAGTTGACAGTTAAGCCTATCTAGTGACAGCCCATCATAGGCTAGCTGGGTGATCTTGCAACTTGTACCATGTCGGAGTTTGATTTTCCCCATAGGGTTTCATTGATCGTGTACTCTTGAGTGTAGCTCGGGCTGAGAAGGTCGCAGCCATGGGAAAGTTGACAGTTAAGCCTATCTAGTGACAGCCCATCATAGGCTAGTTGGGTGATCTTGCAACTTGTACCATGTCGGAGTTTGATTTTCCCCATAGGGTTTCATTGATCGCTTACTCGTGAGTGTAGCACGGGCTGAGAAGGTCGCTGCCATGGGAAAGTTGACAGTTAAGCCTATCTAGTGACAACCCATCATAGGCTAGCTGGGTGATCTTGCAACTTGTATCATGCCGGAGTTTGATTTTCACCATAGGGTTTCATTGATCGCTTACTCGGCAACTTGTATGAAGCAGGATTTCTACTTTCCCCTTAGCGCTTCATTGATCGTGTACTCTTGAGTGTAGCTCGGGCTGAGAAGGTCGCAGCCATGGGAAAGTTGACAGTTAAGCCTATCTAGTGACAGCCCATCATAGGCTAGCTGGGTGATCTTGCAACTTGTACCATGTCGGAGTTTGATTTTCCCCATAGGGTTTCATTGATCGCTTACTCGTGAGTGTAGCACGGGCTGAGAAGGTCGCTGCCATGGGAAAGTTGACAGTTAAGCCTATCTAGTGACAACCCATAATAGGCTAGCTGGGTGATCTTGCAACTTGTATCATGCCGGAGTTTGATTTTCACCATAGGGTTTCATTGATCGCTTACTCGGCAACTTGTATGAAGCAGGATTTCTACTTTCCCCTTAGCGCTTCATTGATTGTGTACTCTTGAGTGTAGCTCGGGCTGAGAATGACGCAGCCATGGGAAAGTTGACAGTTAAGCCTATCTAGTGACAACCCATCATAGGCTAGCTGGGTGATCTTGCAACTTGTACCATGTCGGAGTTTGATTTTCCCATAGGGTTTCATTGATCGTGTACTCTTGAGTGTAGCTCGGGCTGAGAAGGTCGCAGCCATGGGAAAGTTGACAGTTAAGCCTATCTAGTGACAGCCCATCATAGGCTAGCTGGGTGATCTTGCAACTTGTACCATGTCGGAGTTTGATTTTCCCCATAGGGTTTCATTGATCGCTTACTCGTGAGTGTAGCACGGGCTGAGAACGTCGCTGCCATGGGAAAGTTGACAGTTAAGCCTATCTAGTGACAACCCATCGTAGGCTAGCTGGGTGATCTTGCAACTTGTATCATGCCGGAGTTTGATTTTCACCATAGGGTTTCATTGACCGCTTACTCAGCAACTTGTATGAAGCAGGATTTCTACTTTCCCCTTAGCGCTTCATTGACCGTGTACTCTTGAGTATAGCTCGGGCTGAGAATGACGCAGCCATGGGAAAGTTGACAGTTAAGCCTATCTAGTGACAGCCCATCATAGGCTAGCTGGGTGATCTTGCAACTTGTACCATGTCGGAGTTTGATTTTCCCCATAGGGTTTCATTGATCGTGTACTCTTGAGTGTAGCTCGGGCTGAGAAGGTCGCAGCCATGGGAAAGTTGACAGTTAAGCCTATCTAGTGACAGCCCATCATAGGCTAGCTGGGTGATCTTGCAACTTGTACCATGTCGGAGTTTGATTTTCCCCATAGGGTTTCATTGATCGCTTACTCGTGAGTGTAGCACGGGCTGAGAAGGTCGCTGCCATGGGAAAGTTGACAGTTAAGCCTATCTAGTGACAACCCATCATAGGCTAGCTGGGTGATCTTGCAACTTGTATCATGCCGGAGTTTGATTTTCACCATAGGGTTTCATTGATCGCTTACTCGGCAACTTGTATGAAGCAGGATTTCTACTTTCCCCTTAGCGCTTCATTGATCGTGTACTCTTGAGTGTAGCTCGGGCTGAGAAGGTCGCAGCCATGGGAAAGTTGACAGTTAAGCCTATCTAGTGACAGCCCATCATAGGCTAGCTGGGTGATCTTGCAACTTGTACCATGTCGGAGTTTGATTTTCCCCATAGGGTTTCATTGATCGCTTACTCGTGAGTGTAGCACGGGCTGAGAAGGTCGCTGCCATGGGAAAGTTGACAGTTAAGCCTATCTAGTGACAACCCATAATAGGCTAGCTGGGTGATCTTGCAACTTGTATCATGCCGGAGTTTGATTTTCACCATAGGGTTTCATTGATCGCTTACTCGGCAACTTGTATGAAGCAGGATTTCTACTTTCCCCTTAGCGCTTCATTGATTGTGTACTCTTGAGTGTAGCTCGGGCTGAGAATGACGCAGCCATGGGAAAGTTGACAGTTAAGCCTATCTAGTGACAACCCATCATAGGCTAGCTGGGTGATCTTGCAACTTGTACCATGTCGGAGTTTGATTTTCCCCATAGGGTTTCATTGATCGTGTACTCTTGAGTGTAGCTCGGGCTGAGAAGGTCGCAGCCATGGGAAAGTTGACAGTTAAGCCTATCTAGTGACAGCCCATCATAGGCTAGCTGGGTGATCTTGCAACTTGTACCATGTCGGAGTTTGATTTTCCCCATAGGGTTTCATTGATCGCTTACTCGTAAGTGTAGCACGGGCTGAGAACGTCGCTGCCATGGGAAAGTTGACAGTTAAGCCTATCTAGTGACAACCCATCGTAGGCTAGCTGGGTGATCTTGCAACTTGTATCATGCCGGAGTTTGATTTTCACCATAGGGTTTCATTGACCGCTTACTCAGCAACTTGTATGAAGCAGGATTTCTACTTTCCCCTTAGCGCTTCATTGACCGTGTACTCTTGAGTATAGCTCGGGCTGAGAATGACGCAGCCATGGGAAAGTTGACAGTTAAGCCTATCTAGTGACAGCCCATCATAGGCTAGCTGGGTGATCTTGCAACTTGTACCATGTCGGAGTTTGATTTTCCCCATAGGGTTTCATTGATCGTGTACTCTTGAGTGTAGCTCGGGCTGAGAAGGTCGCAGCCATGGGAAAGTTGACAGTTAAGCCTATCTAGTGACAGCCCATCATAGGCTAGCTGGGTGATCTTGCAACTTGTACCATGTCGGAGTTTGATTTTCCCCATAGGGTTTCATTGATCGCTTACTCGTGAGTGTAGCACGGGCTGAGAAGGTCGCTGCCATGGGAAAGTTGACAGTTAAGCCTATCTAGTGACAACCCATCATAGGCTAGCTGGGTGATCTTGCAACTTGTATCATGCCGGAGTTTGATTTTCACCATAGGGTTTCATTGATCGCTTACTCGGCAACTTGTATGAAGCAGGATTTCTACTTTCCCCTTAGCGCTTCATTGATCGTGTACTCTTGAGTGTAGCTCGGGCTGAGAAGGTCGCAGCCATGGGAAAGTTGACAGTTAAGCCTATCTAGTGACAGCCCATCATAGGCTAGCTGGGTGATCTTGCAACTTGTACCATGTCGGAGTTTGATTTTCCCCATAGGGTTTCATTGATCGCTTACTCGTGAGTGTAGCACGGGCTGAGAAGGTCGCTGCCATGGGAAAGTTGACAGTTAAGCCTATCTAGTGACAACCCATAATAGGCTAGCTGGGTGATCTTGCAACTTGTATCATGCCGGAGTTTGATTTTCACCATAGGGTTTCATTGATCGCTTACTCGGCAACTTGTATGAAGCAGGATTTCTACTTTCCCCTTAGCGCTTCATTGATTGTGTACTCTTGAGTGTAGCTCGGGCTGAGAATGACGCAGCCATGGGAAAGTTGACAGTTAAGCCTATCTAGTGACAACCCATCATAGGCTAGCTGGGTGATCTTGCAACTTGTACCATGTCGGAGTTTGATTTTCCCCATAGGGTTTCATTGATCGTGTACTCTTGAGTGTAGCTCGGGCTGAGAAGGTCGCAGCCATGGGAAAGTTGACAGTTAAGCCTATCTAGTGACAGCCCATCATAGGCTAGCTGGGTGATCTTGCAACTTGTACCATGTCGGAGTTTGATTTTCCCCATAGGGTTTCATTGATCGCTTACTCGTGAGTGTAGCACGGGCTGAGAACGTCGCTGCCATGGGAAAGTTGACAGTTAAGCCTATCTAGTGACAACCCATCGTAGGCTAGCTGGGTGATCTTGCAACTTGTATCATGCCGGAGTTTGATTTTCACCATAGGGTTTCATTGACCGCTTACTCAGCAACTTGTATGAAGCAGGATTTCTACTTTCCCCTTAGCGCTTCATTGACCGTGTACTCTTGAGTATAGCTCGGGCTGAGAATGACGCAGCCATGGGAAAGTTGACAGTTAAGCCTATCTAGTGACAGCCCATCATAGGCTAGCTGGGTGATCTTGCAACTTGTACCATGTCGGAGTTTGATTTTCCCCATAGGGTTTCATTGATCGTGTACTCTTGAGTGTAGCTCGGGCTGAGAAGGTCGCAGCCATGGGAAAGTTGACAGTTAAGCCTATCTAGTGACAGCCCATCATAGGCTAGCTGGGTGATCTTGCAACTTGTACCATGTCGGAGTTTGATTTTCCCCATAGGGTTTCATTGATCGCTTACTCGTGAGTGTAGCACGGGCTGAGAAGGTCGCTGCCATGGGAAAGTTGACAGTTAAGCCTATCTAGTGACAACCCATCATAGGCTAGCTGGGTGATCTTGCAACTTGTATCATGCCGGAGTTTGATTTTCACCATAGGGTTTCATTGATCGCTTACTCGGCAACTTGTATGAAGCAGGATTTCTACTTTCCCCTTAGCGCTTCATTGATTGTGTACTCTTGAGTGTAGCTCGGGCTGAGAATGACGCAGCCATGGGAAGGTTGACAGTTAAGCCTATCTAGTGACAACCCATCATAGGCTAGCTGGGTGATCTTGCAACTTGTACCATGTCGGAGTTTGATTTTCCCCATAGGGTTTCATTGATCGTGTACTCTTGAGTGTAGCTCAGGCTGAGAAGATCGCAGCCATGGGAAAGTTGACAGTTAAGCCTATCTAGTGACAGCCCATCATAGGCTAGCTGGGTGATCTTGCAACTTGTACCATGTCGGAGTTTGATTTTCCCCATAGGGTTTCATTGATCGCTTACTCGTGAGTGTAGCACGGGCTGAGAACGTCGCTGCCATGGGAAAGTTGACAGTTAAGCCTATCTAGTGACAACCCATCATAGGCTAGCTGGGTGATCTTGCAACTTGTATCATGCCGGAGTTTGATTTTCACCATAGGGTTTCATTGACCGCTTACTCGGCAACTTGTATGAAGCAGGATTTCTACTTTCCCCTTAGCGCTTCATTGATCGTGTACTCTTGAGTATAGCTCGGGCTGAGAATGACGCAGCCATGGGAAAGGTGACAGTTAAGCCTATCTAGTGACAGCCCATCATAGGCTAGCTGGGTGATCTTGCAACTTGTACCATGTCGGAGTTTGATTTTCCCCATAGGGTTTCATTGATCGTGTACTCTTGAGTGTAGCTCGGGCTGAGAAGGTCGCAGCCATGGGAAAGTTGACAGTTAAGCCTATCTAGTGACAGCCCATCATAGGCTAGCTGGGTGATCTTGCAACTTGTACCATGTCGGAGTTTGATTTTCCCCATAGGGTTTCATTGATCGCTTACTCGTGAGTGTAGCACGGGCTGAGAAGGTCGCTGCCATGGTAAAGTTGACAGTTAAGCCTATCTAGTGACAACCCATCATATGCTAGCTGGGTGATCTTGCAACTTGTATCATGCCGGAGTTTGATTTTCACCACAGGGTTTCATTGATCGCTTACTCCGGCAACTTGTATGAAGCAGGATTTCTACTTTCCCTTAGCGCTTCATTGATCGTGTACTCTTGAGTGTAGCTCGGGCTGAGAAGGTCGCAGCCATGGGAAAGTTGACAGTTAAGCCTATCTAGTGACAGCCCATCATAGGCTAGCTGGGTGATCTTGCAACTTGTACCATGTCGGAGTTTGATTTTCCCCATAGGGTTTCATTGATCGCTTACTCGTGAGTGTAGCACGGGCTGAGAAGGTCGCTGCCATGGGAAAGTTGACAGTTAAGCCTATCTAGTGACAACCCATAATAGGCTAGCTGGGTGATCTTGCAACTTGTATCATGCCGGAGTTTGATTTTCACCATAGGGTTTCATTGATCGCTTACTCGGCAACTTGTATGAAGCAGGATTTCTACTTTCCCCTTAGCGCTTCATTGATTGTGTACTCTTGAGTGTAGCTCGGGCTGAGAATGACGCAGCCATGGAAAGTTGACAGTTAAGCCTATCTAGTGACAACCCATCATAGGCTAGCTGGGTGATCTTGCAACTTGTACCATGTCGGAGTTTGATTTTCCCCATAGGGTTTCATTGATCGTGTACTCTTGAGTGTAGCTCGGGCTGAGAAGGTCGCAGCCATGGGAAAGTTGACAGTTAAGCCTATCTAGTGACAGCCCATCATAAGGCTAGCTGGGTGATCTTGCAACTTGTACCATGTCGGAGTTTGATTTTCCCCATAGGGTTTCATTGATCGCTTACTCGTGAGTGTAGCACGGGCTGAGAACGTCGCTGCCATGGGAAAGTTGACAGTTAAGCCTATCTAGTGACAACCCATCGTAGGCTAGCTGGGTGATCTTGCAACTTGTATCATGCCGGAGTTTGATTTTCACCATAGGGTTTCATTGACCGCTTACTCAGCAACTTGTATGAAGCAGGATTTCTACTTTCCCCTTAGCGCTTCATTGACCGTGTACTCTTGAGTATAGCTCGGGCTGAGAATGACGCAGCCATGGGAAAGTTGACAGTTAAGCCTATCTAGTGACAGCCCATCATAGGCTAGCTGGGTGATCTTGCAACTTGTACCATGTCGGAGTTTGATTTTCCCCATAGGGTTTCATTGATCGTGTACTCTTGAGTGTAGCTCGGGCTGAGAAGGTCGCAGCCATGGGAAAGTTGACAGTTAAGCCTATCTAGTGACAGCCCATCATAGGCTAGCTGGGTGATCTTGCAACTTGTACCATGTCGGAGTTTGATTTTCCCCATAGGGTTTCATTGATCGCTTACTCGTGAGTGTAGCACGGGCTGAGAAGGTCGCTGCCATGGGAAAGTTGACAGTTAAGCCTATCTAGTGACAACCCATCATAGGCTAGCTGGGTGATCTTGCAACTTGTATCATGCCGGAGTTTGATTTTCACCATAGGGTTTCATTGATCGCTTACTCGGCAACTTGTATGAAGCAGGATTTCTACTTTCCCCTTAGCGCTTCATTGATTGTGTACTCTTGAGTGTAGCTCGGGCTGAGAATGACGCAGCCATGGGAAGGTTGACAGTTAAGCCTATCTAGTGACAACCCATCATAGGCTAGCTGGGTGATCTTGCAACTTGTACCATGTCGGAGTTTGATTTTCCCCATAGGGTTTCATTGATCGTGTACTCTTGAGTGTAGCTCGGGCTGAGAAGGTCGCAGCCATGGGAAAGTTGACAGTTAAGTCTATCTAGTGACAGCCCATCATAGGCTAGCTGGGTGATCTTGCAACTTGTACCATGTCGGAGTTTGATTTTCCCCATAGGGTTTCATTGATCGCTTACTCGTGAGTGTAGCACGGGCTGAGAACGTCGCTGCCATGGGAAAGTTGACAGTTAAGCCTATCTAGTGACAACCCATAATAGGCTAGCTGGGTGATCTTGCAACTTGTATCATGCCGGAGTTTGATTTTCACCATAGGGTTTCATTAATCGCTTACTCGGCAACTTGTATAAAGCAGGATTTCTACTTTCCCCTTAGCGCTTCATTGATTGTGTACTCTTGAGTGTAGCTCGGGCTGAGAATGACGCAGCCATGGGAAAGTTGACAGTTAAGCCAATCTAGTGACAACCCATCATAGGCTAGCTGGGTGATCTTGCAACTTGTACCATGTCGGAGTTTGATTTTCCCCATAGGGTTTCATTGATCGTGTACTCTTGAGTGTAGCTCGGGCTGAGAAGGTCGCAGCCATGGGAAAGTTGACAGTTAAGCCTATCTAGTGACAGCCCATCATAGGCTAGCTGGGTGATCTTGCAACTTGTACCATGTCGGAGTTTGATTTTCCCCATAGGGTTTCATTGATCGCTTACTCGTGAGTGTAGCACGGGCTGAGAACGTCGCTGCCATGGGAAAGTTGACAGTTAAGCCTATCTAGTGACAACCCATCGTAGGCTAGCTGGGTGATCTTGCAACTTGTATCATGCCGGAGTTTGATTTTCACCATAGGGTTTCATTGACCGCTTACTCAGCAACTTGTATGAAGCAGGATTTCTACTTTCCCCTTAGCGCTTCATTGACCGTGTACTCTTGAGTATAGCTCGGGCTGAGAATGACGCAGCCATGGGAAAGTTGACAGTTAAGCCTATCTAGTGACAGCCCATCATAGGCTAGCTGGGTGATCTTGCAACTTGTACCATGTCGGAGTTTGATTTTCCCCATAGGGTTTCATTGATCGTGGACTCTTGAGTGTAGCTCGGGCTGAGAAGGTCGCAGCCATGGGAAAGTTGACAGTTAAGCCTATCTAGTGACAGCCCATCATAGGCTAGCTGGGTGATCTTGCAACTTGTACCATGTCGGAGTTTGATTTTCCCCATAGGGTTTCATTGATCGCTTACTCGTGAGTGTAGCACGGGCTGAGAAGGTCGCTGCCATGGGAAAGTTGACAGTTAAGCCTATCTAGTGACAACCCATCATATGCTAGCTGGGTGATCTTGCAACTTGTATCATGCCGGAGTTTGATTTTCACCACAGGGTTTCATTGATCGCTTACTCGGCAACTTGTATGAAGCAGGATTTCTACTTTCCCCTTAGCGCTTCATTGATCGTGTACTCTTGAGTGTAGCTCGGGCTGAGAAGGTCGCAGCCATGGGAAAGTTGAAAGTTAAGCCTATCTAGTGACAGCCCATCATAGGCTAGCTGGGTGATCTTGCAACTTGTACCATGTCGGAGTTTGATTTTCCCCATAGGGTTTCATTGATCGCTTACTCGTGAGTGTAGCACGGGCTGAGAAGGTCGCTGCCATGGGAAAGTTGACAGTTAAGCCTATCTAGTGACAACCCATAATAGGCTAGCTGGGTGATCTTGCAACTTGTATCATGCCGGAGTTTGATTTTCACCATAGGGTTTCATTGATCGCTTACTCGGCAACTTGTATGAAGCAGGATTTCTACTTTCCCCTTAGCGCTTCATTGATTGTGTACTCTTGAGTGTAGCTCGGGCTGAGAATGACGCAGCCATGGGAAAGTTGACAGTTAAGCCTATCTAGTGACAACCCATCATAGGCTAGCTGGGTGATCTTGCAACTTGTACCATGTCGGAGTTTGATTTTCCCCATAGGGTTTCATTGATCGTGTACTCTTGAGTGTAGCTCGGGCTGAGAAGGTCGCAGCCATGGGAAAGTTGACAGTTAAGCCTATCTAGTGACAGCCCATCATAGGCTAGCTGGGTGATCTTGCAACTTGTACCATGTCGGAGTTTGATTTTCCCCATAGGGTTTCATTGATCGCTTACTCGTGAGTGTAGCACGGGCTGAGAACGTCGCTGCCATGGGAAAGTTGACAGTTAAGCCTATCTAGTGACAACCCATCGTAGGCTAGCTGGGTGATCTTGCAACTTGTATCATGCCGGAGTTTGATTTTCACCATAGGGTTTCATTGACCGCTTACTCAGCAACTTGTATGAAGCAGGATTTCTACTTTCCCCTTAGCGCTTCATTGACCGTGTACTCTTGAGTATAGCTCGGGCTGAGAATGACGCAGCCATGGGAAAGTTGACAGTTAAGCCTATCTAGTGACAGCCCATCATAGGCTAGCTGGGTGATCTTGCAACTTGTACCATGTCGGAGTTTGATTTTCCCCATAGGGTTTCATTGATCGTGTACTCTTGAGTGTAGCTCGGGCTGAGAAGGTCGCAGCCATGGGAAAGTTGACAGTTAAGCCTATCTAGTGACAGCCCATCATAGGCTAGTTGGGTGATCTTGCAACTTGTACCATGTCGGAGTTTGATTTTCCCCATAGGGTTTCATTGATCGCTTACTCGTGAGTGTAGCACGGGCTGAGAAGGTCGCTGCCATGGGAAAGTTGACAGTTAAGCCTATCTAGTGACAACCCATCATAGGCTAGCTGGGTGATCTTGCAACTTGTATCATGCCGGAGTTTGATTTTCACCATAGGGTTTCATTGATCGCTTACTCGGCAACTTGTATGAAGCAGGATTTCTACTTTCCCCTTAGCGCTTCATTGATCGTGTACTCTTGAGTGTAGCTCGGGCTGAGAAGGTCGCAGCCATGGGAAAGTTGACAGTTAAGCCTATCTAGTGACAGCCCATCATAGGCTAGCTGGGTGATCTTGCAACTTGTACCATGTCGGAGTTTGATTTTCCCCATAGGGTTTCATTGATCGCTTACTCGTGAGTGTAGCACGGGCTGAGAAGGTCGCTGCCATGGGAAAGTTGACAGTTAAGCCTATCTAGTGACAACCCATAATAGGCTAGCTGGGTGATCTTGCAACTTGTATCATGCCGGAGTTTGATTTTCACCATAGGGTTTCATTGATCGCTTACTCGGCAACTTGTATGAAGCAGGATTTCTACTTTCCCCTTAGCGCTTCATTGATTGTGTACTCTTGAGTGTAGCTCGGGCTGAGAATGACGCAGCCATGGGAAAGTTGACAGTTAAGCCTATCTAGTGACAACCCATCATAGGCTAGCTGGGTGATCTTGCAACTTGTACCATGTCGGAGTTTGATTTTCCCCATAGGGTTTCATTGATCGTGTACTCTTGAGTGTAGCTCGGGCTGAGAAGGTCGCAGCCATGGGAAAGTTGACAGTTAAGCCTATCTAGTGACAGCCCATCATAGGCTAGCTGGGTGATCTTGCAACTTGTACCATGTCGGAGTTTGATTTTCCCCATAGGGTTTCATTGATCGCTTACTCGTGAGTGTAGCACGGGCTGAGAACGTCGCTGCCATGGGAAAGTTGACAGTTAAGCCTATCTAGTGACAACCCATCGTAGGCTAGCTGGGTGATCTTGCAACTTGTATCATGCCGGAGTTTGATTTTCACCATAGGGTTTCATTGACCGCTTACTCAGCAACTTGTATGAAGCAGGATTTCTACTTTCCCCTTAGCGCTTCATTGACCGTGTACTCTTGAGTATAGCTCGGGCTGAGAATGACGCAGCCATGGGAAAGTTGACAGTTAAGCCTATCTAGTGACAGCCCATCATAGGCTAGCTGGGTGATCTTGCAACTTGTACCATGTCGGAGTTTGATTTTCCCCATAGGGTTTCATTGATCGTGTACTCTTGAGTGTAGCTCGGGCTGAGAAGGTCGCAGCCATGGGAAAGTTGACAGTTAAGCCTATCTAGTGACAGCCCATCATAGGCTAGCTGGGTGATCTTGCAACTTGTACCATGTCGGAGTTTGATTTTCCCCATAGGGTTTCATTGATCGCTTACTCGTGAGTGTAGCACGGGCTGAGAAGGTCGCTGCCATGGGAAAGTTGACAGTTAAGCCTATCTAGTGACAACCCATCATAGGCTAGCTGGGTGATCTTGCAACTTGTATCATGCCGGAGTTTGATTTTCACCATAGGGTTTCATTGATCGCTTACTCGGCAACTTGTATGAAGCAGGATTTCTACTTTCCCCTTAGCGCTTCATTGATCGTGTACTCTTGAGTGTAGCTCGGGCTGAGAAGGTCGCAGCCATGGGAAAGTTGACAGTTAAGCCTATCTAGTGACAGCCCATCATAGGCTAGCTGGGTGATCTTGCAACTTGTACCATGTCGGAGTTTGATTTTCCCCATAGGGTTTCATTGATCGCTTACTCGTGAGTGTAGCACGGGCTGAGAAGGTCGCTGCCATGGGAAAGTTGACAGTTAAGCCTATCTAGTGACAACCCATAATAGGCTAGCTGGGTGATCTTGCAACTTGTATCATGCCGGAGTTTGATTTTCACCATAGGGTTTCATTGATCGCTTACTCGGCAACTTGTATGAAGCAGGATTTCTACTTTCCCCTTAGCGCTTCATTGATTGTGTACTCTTGAGTGTAGCTCGGGCTGAGAATGACGCAGCCATGGGAAAGTTGACAGTTAAGCCTATCTAGTGACAACCCATCATAGGCTAGCTGGGTGATCTTGCAACTTGTACCATGTCGGAGTTTGATTTTCCCCATAGGGTTTCATTGATCGTGTACTCTTGAGTGTAGCTCGGGCTGAGAAGGTCGCAGCCATGGGAAAGTTGACAGTTAAGCCTATCTAGTGACAGCCCATCATAGGCTAGCTGGGTGATCTTGCAACTTGTACCATGTCGGAGTTTGATTTTCCCCATAGGGTTTCATTGATCGCTTACTCGTGAGTGTAGCACGGGCTGAGAACGTCGCTGCCATGGGAAAGTTGACAGTTAAGCCTATCTAGTGACAACCCATCGTAGGCTAGCTGGGTGATCTTGCAACTTGTATCATGCCGGAGTTTGATTTTCACCATAGGGTTTCATTGACCGCTTACTCAGCAACTTGTATGAAGCAGGATTTCTACTTTCCCCTTAGCGCTTCATTGACCGTGTACTCTTGAGTATAGCTCGGGCTGAGAATGACGCAGCCATGGGAAAGTTGACAGTTAAGCCTATCTAGTGACAGCCCATCATAGGCTAGCTGGGTGATCTTGCAACTTGTACCATGTCGGAGTTTGATTTTCCCCATAGGGTTTCATTGATCGTGTACTCTTGAGTGTAGCTCGGGCTGAGAAGGTCGCAGCCATGGGAAAGTTGACAGTTAAGCCTATCTAGTGACAGCCCATCATAGGCTAGCTGGGTGATCTTGCAACTTGTACCATGTCGGAGTTTGATTTTCCCCATAGGGTTTCATTGATCGCTTACTCGTGAGTGTAGCACGGGCTGAGAAGGTCGCTGCCATGGGAAAGTTGACAGTTAAGCCTATCTAGTGACAACCCATCATAGGCTAGCTGGGTGATCTTGCAACTTGTATCATGCCGGAGTTTGATTTTCACCATAGGGTTTCATTGATCGCTTACTCGGCAACTTGTATGAAGCAGGATTTCTACTTTCCCCTTAGCGCTTCATTGATCGTGTACTCTTGAGTGTAGCTCGGGCTGAGAAGGTCGCAGCCATGGGAAAGTTGACAGTTAAGCCTATCTAGTGACAGCCCATCATAGGCTAGCTGGGTGATCTTGCAACTTGTACCATGTCGGAGTTTGATTTTCCCCATAGGGTTTCATTGATCGCTTACTCGTGAGTGTAGCACGGGCTGAGAAGGTCGCTGCCATGGGAAAGTTGACAGTTAAGCCTATCTAGTGACAACCCATAATAGGCTAGCTGGGTGATCTTGCAACTTGTATCATGCCGGAGTTTGATTTTCACCATAGGGTTTCATTGATCGCTTACTCGGCAACTTGTATGAAGCAGGATTTCTACTTTCCCCTTAGCGCTTCATTGATTGTGTACTCTTGAGTGTAGCTCGGGCTGAGAATGACGCAGCCATGGGAAAGTTGACAGTTAAGCCTATCTAGTGACAACCCATCATAGGCTAGCTGGGTGATCTTGCAACTTGTACCATGTCGGAGTTTGATTTTCCCCATAGGGTTTCATTGATCGTGTACTCTTGAGTGTAGCTCGGGCTGAGAAGGTCGCAGCCATGGGAAAGTTGACAGTTAAGCCTATCTAGTGACAGCCCATCATAGGCTAGCTGGGTGATCTTGCAACTTGTACCATGTCGGAGTTTGATTTTCCCCATAGGGTTTCATTGATCGCTTACTCGTGAGTGTAGCACGGGCTGAGAACGTCGCTGCCATGGGAAAGTTGACAGTTAAGCCTATCTAGTGACAACCCATCGTAGGCTAGCTGGGTGATCTTGCAACTTGTATCATGCCGGAGTTTGATTTTCACCATAGGGTTTCATTGACCGCTTACTCAGCAACTTGTATGAAGCAGGATTTCTACTTTCCCCTTAGCGCTTCATTGACCGTGTACTCTTGAGTATAGCTCGGGCTGAGAATGACGCAGCCATGGGAAAGTTGACAGTTAAGCCTATCTAGTGACAGCCCATCATAGGCTAGCTGGGTGATCTTGCAACTTGTACCATGTCGGAGTTTGATTTTCCCCATAGGGTTTCATTGATCGTGTACTCTTGAGTGTAGCTCGGGCTGAGAAGGTCGCAGCCATGGGAAAGTTGACAGTTAAGCCTATCTAGTGACAGCCCATCATAGGCTAGCTGGGTGATCTTGCAACTTGTACCATGTCGGAGTTTGATTTTCCCCATAGGGTTTCATTGATCGCTTACTCGTGAGTGTAGCACGGGCTGAGAAGGTCGCTGCCATGGGAAAGTTGACAGTTAAGCCTATCTAGTGACAACCCATCATAGGCTAGCTGGGTGATCTTGCAACTTGTATCATGCCGGAGTTTGATTTTCACCATAGGGTTTCATTGACCGCTTACTCGGCAACTTGTATGAAGCAGGATTTCTACTTTCCCCTTAGCGCTTCATGGATCGTGTACTCTTGAGTATAGCTCGGGCTGAGAATGACGCGGCCATGGGAAAGTTGATA
The DNA here is from genome assembly GCF_031893055.1 of Leptodactylus fuscus. Lineage (NCBI taxonomy): Eukaryota > Metazoa > Chordata > Amphibia > Anura > Leptodactylidae > Leptodactylus > Leptodactylus fuscus. Next base: position 88,041 of record NW_027440366.1, read on the forward strand.
GTTAAGCCTATCTAGTGACAGCCCATCATAGGCTAGCTGGGTGATCTTGCAACTTGTACCATGTCGGAGTTTGATTTTCCCCATAGGGTTTCATTGATCGTGTACTCTTGAGTGTAGCTCGGGCTGAGAAGGTCGCAGCCATGGGAAAGTTGACAGTTAAGCCTATCTAGTGACAGCCCATCATAGGCTAGCTGGGTGATCTTGCAACTTGTACCATGTCGGAGTTTGATTTTCCCCATAGGGTTTCATTGATCGCTTACTCGTGAGTGTAGCACGGGCTGAGAAGGTCGCTGCCATGGGAAAGTTGACAGTTAAGCCTATCTAGTGACAACCCATCATAGGCTAGCTGGGTGATCTTGCAACTTGTATCATGCCGGAGTTTGATTTTCACCATAGGGTTTCATTGATCGCTTACTCGGCAACTTGTATGAAGCATGATTTCTACTTTCCCCTTAGCGCTTCATTGATTGTGTACTCTTGAGTGTAGCTCGGGCTGAGAATGACGCAGCCATGGGAAGGTTGACAGTTAAGCCTATCTAGTGACAACCCATCATAGGCTAGCTGGGTGATCTTGCAACTTGTACCATGTCGGAGTTTGATTTTCCCCATAGGGTTTCATTGATCGTGTACTCTTGAGTGTAGCTCGGGCTGAGAAGGTCGCAGCCATGGGAAAGTTGACAGTTAAGCCTATCTAGTGACAGCCCATCATAGGCTAGCTGGGTGATCTTGCAACTTGTACCATGTCGGAGTTTGATTTTCCCCATAGGGTTTCATTGATCGCTTACTCGTGAGTGTAGCACGGGCTGAGAACGTCGCTGCCATGGGAAAGTTGACAGTTAAGCCTATCTAGTGACAACCCATCATAGGCTAGCTGGGTGATCTTGCAACTTGTATCATGCCGGAGTTTGATTTTCACCATAGGGTTTCATTAATCGCTTACTCGGCAACTTGTATAAAGCAGGATTTCTACTTTCCCCTTAGCGCTTCATTGATTGTGTACTCTTGAGTGTAGCTCGGGCTGAGAATGACGCAGCCATGGGAAAGTTGACAGTTAAGCCAATCTAGTGACAACCCATCATAGGCTAGCTGGGTGATCTTGCAACTTGTACCATGTCGGAGTTTGATTTTCCCCATAGGGTTTCATTGATCGTGTACTCTTGAGTGTAGCTCGGGCTGAGAAGGTCGCAGCCATGGGAAAGTTGACAGTTAAGCCTATCTAGTGACAGCCCATCATAGGCTAGCTGGGTGATCTTGCAACTTGTACCATGTCGGAGTTTGATTTTCCCCATAGGGTTTCATTGATCGCTTACTCGTGAGTGTAGCACGGGCTGAGAACGTCGCTGCCATGGGAAAGTTGACAGTTAAGCCTATCTAGTGACAACCCATCGTAGGCTAGCTGGGTGATCTTGCAACTTGTATCATGCCGGAGTTTGATTTTCACCATAGGGTTTCATTGACCGCTTACTCAGCAACTTGTATGAAGCAGGATTTCTACTTTCCCCTTAGCGCTTCATTGACCGTGTACTCTTGAGTATAGCTCGGGCTGAGAATGACGCAGCCATGGGAAAGTTGACAACAGTTAAGCCTATCTAGTGACAGCCCATCATAGGCTAGCTGGGTGATCTTGCAACTTGTACCATGTCGGAGTTTGATTTTCCCCATAGGGTTTCATTGATCGTGGACTCTTGAGTGTAGCTCGGGCTGAGAAGGTCGCAGCCATGGGAAAGTTGACAGTTAAGCCTATCTAGTGACAGCCCATCATAGGCTAGCTGGGTGATCTTGCAACTTGTACCATGTCGGAGTTTGATTTTCCCCATAGGGTTTCATTGATCGCTTACTCGTGAGTGTAGCACGGGCTGAGAAGGTCGCTGCCATGGGAAAGTTGACAGTTAAGCCTATCTAGTGACAACCCATCATATGCTAGCTGGGTGATCTTGCAACTTGTATCATGCCGGAGTTTGATTTTCACCACAGGGTTTCATTGATCGCTTACTCGGCAACTTGTATGAAGCAGGATTTCTACTTTCCCCTTAGCGCTTCATTGATCGTGTACTCTTGAGTGTAGCTCGGGCTGAGAAGGTCGCAGCCATGGGAAAGTTGAAAGTTAAGCCTATCTAGTGACAGCCCATCATAGGCTAGCTGGGTGATCTTGCAACTTGTACCATGTCGGAGTTTGATTTTCCCCATAGGGTTTCATTGATCGCTTACTCGTGAGTGTAGCACGGGCTGAGAAGGTCGCTGCCATGGGAAAGTTGACAGTTAAGCCTATCTAATGACAACCCATAATAGGCTAGCTGGGTGATCTTGCAACTTTGTATCATGCCGGAGTTTGATTTTCACCATAGGGTTTCATTGATCGCTTACTCGGCAACTTGTATGAAGCAGGATTTCTACTTTCCCCTTAGCGCTTCATTGATTGTGTACTCTTGAGTGTAGCTCGGGCTGAGAATGACGCAGCCATGGGAAAGTTGACAGTTAAGCCTATCTAGTGACAACCCATCATAGGCTAGCTGGGTGATCTTGCAACTTGTACCATGTCGGAGTTTGATTTTCCCCATAGGGTTTCATTGATCGTGTACTCTTGAGTGTAGCTCGGGCTGAGAAGGTCGCAGCCATGGGAAAGTTGACAGTTAAGCCTATCTAGTGACAGCCCATCATAGGCTAGCTGGGTGATCTTGCAACTTGTACCATGTCGGAGTTTGATTTTCCCCATAGGGTTTCATTGATCGCTTACTCGTGAGTGTAGCACGGGCTGAGAACGTCGCTGCCATGGGAAAGTTGACAGTTAAGCCTATCTAGTGACAACCCATCGTAGGCTAGCTGGGTGATCTTGCAACTTGTATCATGCCGGAGTTTGATTTTCACCATAGGGTTTCATTGACCGCTTACTCAGCAACTTGTATGAAGCAGGATTTCTACTTTCCCCTTAGCGCTTCATTGACCGTGTACTCTTGAGTATAGCTCGGGCTGAGAATGACGCAGCCATGGGAAAGTTGACAGTTAAGCCTATCTAGTGACAGCCCATCATAGGCTAGCTGGGTGATCTTGCAACTTGTACCATGTCGGAGTTTGATTTTCCCCATAGGGTTTCATTGATCGTGTACTCTTGAGTGTAGCTCGGGCTGAGAAGGTCGCAGCCATGGGAAAGTTGACAGTTAAGCCTATCTAGTGACAGCCCATCATAGGCTAGCTGGGTGATCTTGCAACTTGTACCATGTCGGAGTTTGATTTTCCCCATAGGGTTTCATTGATCGCTTACTCGTGAGTGTAGCACGGGCTGAGAAGGTCGCTGCCATGGGAAAGTTGACAGTTAAGCCTATCTAGTGACAACCCATCATAGGCTAGCTGGGTGATCTTGCAACTTGTATCATGCCGGAGTTTGATTTTCACCATAGGGTTTCATTGATCGCTTACTCGGCAACTTGTATGAAGCAGGATTTCTACTTTCCCCTTAGCGCTTCATTGATCGTGTACTCTTGAGTGTAGCTCGGGCTGAGAAGGTCGCAGCCATGGGAAATTTGACAGTTAAGCCTATCTAGTGACAGCCCATCATAGGCTAGCTGGGTGATCTTGCAACTTGTACCATGTCGGAGTTTGATTTTCCCCATAGGGTTTCATTGATCGCTTACTCGTGAGTGTAGCACGGGCTGAGAAGGTCGCTGCCATGGGAAAGTTGACAGTTAAGCCTATCTAGTGACAACCCATAATAGGCTAGCTGGGTGATCTTGCAACTTGTATCATGCCGGAGTTTGATTTTCACCATAGGGTTTCATTGATCGCTTACTCGGCAACTTGTATGAAGCAGGATTTCTACTTTCCCCTTAGCGCTTCATTGATTGTGTACTCTTGAGTGTAGCTCGGGCTGAGAATGACGCAGCCATGGGAAAGTTGACAGTTAAGCCTATCTAGTGACAACCCATCATAGGCTAGCTGGGTGATCTTGCAACTTGTACCATGTCGGAGTTTGATTTTCCCCATAGGGTTTCATTGATCGTGTACTCTTGAGTGTAGCTCGGGCTGAGAAGGTCGCAGCCATGGGAAAGTTGACAGTTAAGCCTATCTAGTGACAGCCCATCATAGGCTAGCTGGGTGATCTTGCAACTTGTACCATGTCGGAGTTTGATTTTCCCCATAGGGTTTCATTGATCGCTTACTCGTGAGTGTAGCACGGGCTGAGAACGTCGCTGCCATGGGAAAGTTGACAGTTAAGCCTATCTAGTGACAACCCATCGTAGGCTAGCTGGGTGATCTTGCAACTTGTATCATGCCGGAGTTTGATTTTCACCATAGGGTTTCATTGACCGCTTACTCAGCAACTTGTATGAAGCAGGATTTCTACTTTCCCCTTAGCGCTTCATTGACCGTGTACTCTTGAGTATAGCTCGGGCTGAGAATGACGCAGCCATGGGAAAGTTGACAGTTAAGCCTATCTAGTGACAGCCCATCATAGGCTAGCTGGGTGATCTTGCAACTTGTACCATGTCGGAGTTTGATTTTCCCCATAGGGTTTCATTGATCGTGTACTCTTGAGTGTAGCTCGGGCTGAGAAGGTCGCAGCCATGGGAAAGTTGACAGTTAAGCCTATCTAGTGACAGCCCATCATAGGCTAGCTGGGTGATCTTGCAACTTGTACCATGTCGGAGTTTGATTTTCCCCATAGGGTTTCATTGATCGCTTACTCGTGAGTGTAGCACGGGCTGAGAAGGTCGCTGCCATGGGAAAGTTGACAGTTAAGCCTATCTAGTGACAACCCATCATAGGCTAGCTGGGTGATCTTGCAACTTGTATCATGCCGGAGTTTGATTTTCACCATAGGGTTTCATTGATCGCTTACTCGGCAACTTGTATGAAGCAGGATTTCTACTTTCCCCTTAGCGCTTCATTGATTGTGTACTCTTGAGTGTAGCTCGGGCTGAGAATGACGCAGCCATGGGAAGGTTGACAGTTAAGCCTATCTAGTGACAACCCATCATAGGCTAGCTGGGTGATCTTGCAACTTGTACCATGTCGGAGTTTGATTTTCCCCATAGGGTTTCATTGATCGTGTACTCTTGAGTGTAGCTCAGGCTGAGAAGATCGCAGCCATGGGAAAGTTGACAGTTAAGCCTATCTAGTGACAGCCCATCATAGGCTAGCTGGGTGATCTTGCAACTTGTACCATGTCGGAGTTTGATTTTCCCCATAGGGTTTCATTGATCGCTTACTCGTGAGTGTAGCACGGGCTGAGAACGTCGCTGCCATGGGAAAGTTGACAGTTAAGCCTATCTAGTGACAACCCATCATAGGCTAGCTGGGTGATCTTGCAACTTGTATCATGCCGGAGTTTGATTTTCACCATAGGGTTTCATTGACCGCTTACTCGGCAACTTGTATGAAGCAGGATTTCTACTTTCCCCTTAGCGCTTCATTGATCGTGTACTCTTGAGTATAGCTCGGGCTGAGAATGACGCAGCCATGGGAAAGGTGACAGTTAAGCCTATCTAGTGACAGCCCATCATAGGCTAGCTGGGTGATCTTGCAACTTGTACCATGTCGGAGTTTGATTTTCCCCATAGGGTTTCATTGATCGTGTACTCTTGAGTGTAGCTCGGGCTGAGAAGGTCGCAGCCATGGGAAAGTTGACAGTTAAGCCTATCTAGTGACAGCCCATCATAGGCTAGCTGGGTGATCTTGCAACTTGTACCATGTCGGAGTTTGATTTTCCCCATAGGGTTTCATTGATCGCTTACTCGTGAGTGTAGCACGGGCTGAGAAGGTCGCTGCCATGGTAAAGTTGACAGTTAAGCCTATCTAGTGACAACCCATCATATGCTAGCTGGGTGATCTTGCAACTTGTATCATGCCGGAGTTTGATTTTCACCACAGGGTTTCATTGATCGCTTACTCGGCAACTTGTATGAAGCAGGATTTCTACTTTCCCCTTAGCGCTTCATTGATCGTGTACTCTTGAGTGTAGCTCGGGCTGAGAAGGTCGCAGCCATGGGAAAGTTGACAGTTAAGCCTATCTAGTGACAGCCCATCATAGGCTAGCTGGGTGATCTTGCAACTTGTACCATGTCGGAGTTTGATTTTCCCCATAGGGTTTCATTGATCGCTTACTCGTGAGTGTAGCACGGGCTGAGAAGGTCGCTGCCATGGGAAAGTTGACAGTTAAGCCTATCTAGTGACAACCCATAATAGGCTAGCTGGGTGATCTTGCAACTTGTATCATGCCGGAGTTTGATTTTCACCATAGGGTTTCATTGATCGCTTACTCGGCAACTTGTATGAAGCAGGATTTCTACTTTCCCCTTAGCGCTTCATTGATTGTGTACTCTTGAGTGTAGCTCGGGCTGAGAATGACGCAGCCATGGGAAAGTTGACAGTTAAGCCTATCTAGTGACAACCCATCATAGGCTAGCTGGGTGATCTTGCAACTTGTACCATGTCGGAGTTTGATTTTCCCCATAGGGTTTCATTGATCGTGTACTCTTGAGTGTAGCTCGGGCTGAGAAGGTCGCAGCCATGGGAAAGTTGACAGTTAAGCCTATCTAGTGACAGCCCATCATAGGCTAGCTGGGTGATCTTGCAACTTGTACCATGTCGGAGTTTGATTTTCCCCATAGGGTTTCATTGATCGCTTACTCGTGAGTGTAGCACGGGCTGAGAACGTCGCTGCCATGGGAAAGTTGACAGTTAAGCCTATCTAGTGACAACCCATCGTAGGCTAGCTGGGTGATCTTGCAACTTGTATCATGCCGGAGTTTGATTTTCACCATAGGGTTTCATTGACCGCTTACTCAGCAACTTGTATGAAGCAGGATTTCTACTTTCCCCTTAGCGCTTCATTGACCGTGTACTCTTGAGTATAGCTCGGGCTGAGAATGACGCAGCCATGGGAAAGTTGACAGTTAAGCCTATCTAGTGACAGCCCATCATAGGCTAGCTGGGTGATCTTGCAACTTGTACCATGTCGGAGTTTGATTTTCCCCATAGGGTTTCATTGATCGTGTACTCTTGAGTGTAGCTCGGGCTGAGAAGGTCGCAGCCATGGGAAAGTTGACAGTTAAGCCTATCTAGTGACAGCCCATCATAGGCTAGCTGGGTGATCTTGCAACTTGTACCATGTCGGAGTTTGATTTTCCCCATAGGGTTTCATTGATCGCTTACTCGTGAGTGTAGCACGGGCTGAGAAGGTCGCTGCCATGGGAAAGTTGACAGTTAAGCCTATCTAGTGACAACCCATCATAGGCTAGCTGGGTGATCTTGCAACTTGTATCATGCCGGAGTTTGATTTTCACCATAGGGTTTCATTGATCGCTTACTCGGCAACTTGTATGAAGCAGGATTTCTACTTTCCCCTTAGCGCTTCATTGATTGTGTACTCTTGAGTGTAGCTCGGGCTGAGAATGACGCAGCCATGGGAAGGTTGACAGTTAAGCCTATCTAGTGACAACCCATCATAGGCTAGCTGGGTGATCTTGCAACTTGTACCATGTCGGAGTTTGATTTTCCCCATAGGGTTTCATTGATCGTGTACTCTTGAGTGTAGCTCGGGCTGAGAAGGTCGCAGCCATGGGAAAGTTGACAGTTAAGTCTATCTAGTGACAGCCCATCATAGGCTAGCTGGGTGATCTTGCAACTTGTACCATGTCGGAGTTTGATTTTCCCCATAGGGTTTCATTGATCGCTTACTCGTGAGTGTAGCACGGGCTGAGAACGTCGCTGCCATGGGAAAGTTGACAGTTAAGCCTATCTAGTGACAACCCATAATAGGCTAGCTGGGTGATCTTGCAACTTGTATCATGCCGGAGTTTGATTTTCACCATAGGGTTTCATTAATCGCTTACTCGGCAACTTGTATAAAGCAGGATTTCTACTTTCCCCTTAGCGCTTCATTGATTGTGTACTCTTGAGTGTAGCTCGGGCTGAGAATGACGCAGCCATGGGAAAGTTGACAGTTAAGCCAATCTAGTGACAACCCATCATAGGCTAGCTGGGTGATCTTGCAACTTGTACCATGTCGGAGTTTGATTTTCCCCATAGGGTTTCATTGATCGTGTACTCTTGAGTGTAGCTCGGGCTGAGAAGGTCGCAGCCATGGGAAAGTTGACAGTTAAGCCTATCTAGTGACAGCCCATCATAGGCTAGCTGGGTGATCTTGCAACTTGTACCATGTCGGAGTTTGATTTTCCCCATAGGGTTTCATTGATCGCTTACTCGTGAGTGTAGCACGGGCTGAGAACGTCGCTGCCATGGGAAAGTTGACAGTTAAGCCTATCTAGTGACAACCCATCGTAGGCTAGCTGGGTGATCTTGCAACTTGTATCATGCCGGAGTTTGATTTTCACCATAGGGTTTCATTGACCGCTTACTCAGCAACTTGTATGAAGCAGGATTTCTACTTTCCCCTTAGCGCTTCATTGACCGTGTACTCTTGAGTATAGCTCGGGCTGAGAATGACGCAGCCATGGGAAAGTTGACAGTTAAGCCTATCTAGTGACAGCCCATCATAGGCTAGCTGGGTGATCTTGCAACTTGTACCATGTCGGAGTTTGATTTTCCCCATAGGGTTTCATTGATCGTGGACTCTTGAGTGTAGCTCGGGCTGAGAAGGTCGCAGCCATGGGAAAGTTGACAGTTAAGCCTATCTAGTGACAGCCCATCATAGGCTAGCTGGGTGATCTTGCAACTTGTACCATGTCGGAGTTTGATTTTCCCCATAGGGTTTCATTGATCGCTTACTCGTGAGTGTAGCACGGGCTGAGAAGGTCGCTGCCATGGGAAAGTTGACAGTTAAGCCTATCTAGTGACAACCCATCATATGCTAGCTGGGTGATCTTGCAACTTGTATCATGCCGGAGTTTGATTTTCACCACAGGGTTTCATTGATCGCTTACTCGGCAACTTGTATGAAGCAGGATTTCTACTTTCCCCTTAGCGCTTCATTGATCGTGTACTCTTGAGTGTAGCTCGGGCTGAGAAGGTCGCAGCCATGGGAAAGTTGAAAGTTAAGCCTATCTAGTGACAGCCCATCATAGGCTAGCTGGGTGATCTTGCAACTTGTACCATGTCGGAGTTTGATTTTCCCCATAGGGTTTCATTGATCGCTTACTCGTGAGTGTAGCACGGGCTGAGAAGGTCGCTGCCATGGGAAAGTTGACAGTTAAGCCTATCTAGTGACAACCCATAATAGGCTAGCTGGGTGATCTTGCAACTTGTATCATGCCGGAGTTTGATTTTCACCATAGGGTTTCATTGATCGCTTACTCGGCAACTTGTATGAAGCAGGATTTCTACTTTCCCCTTAGCGCTTCATTGATTGTGTACTCTTGAGTGTAGCTCGGGCTGAGAATGACGCAGCCATGGGAAAGTTGACAGTTAAGCCTATCTAGTGACAACCCATCATAGGCTAGCTGGGTGATCTTGCAACTTGTACCATGTCGGAGTTTGATTTTCCCCATAGGGTTTCATTGATCGTGTACTCTTGAGTGTAGCTCGGGCTGAGAAGGTCGCAGCCATGGGAAAGTTGACAGTTAAGCCTATCTAGTGACAGCCCATCATAGGCTAGCTGGGTGATCTTGCAACTTGTACCATGTCGGAGTTTGATTTTCCCCATAGGGTTTCATTGATCGCTTACTCGTGAGTGTAGCACGGGCTGAGAACGTCGCTGCCATGGGAAAGTTGACAGTTAAGCCTATCTAGTGACAACCCATCGTAGGCTAGCTGGGTGATCTTGCAACTTGTATCATGCCGGAGTTTGATTTTCACCATAGGGTTTCATTGACCGCTTACTCAGCAACTTGTATGAAGCAGGATTTCTACTTTCCCCTTAGCGCTTCATTGACCGTGTACTCTTGAGTATAGCTCGGGCTGAGAATGACGCAGCCATGGGAAAGTTGACAGTTAAGCCTATCTAGTGACAGCCCATCATAGGCTAGCTGGGTGATCTTGCAACTTGTACCATGTCGGAGTTTGATTTTCCCCATAGGGTTTCATTGATCGTGTACTCTTGAGTGTAGCTCGGGCTGAGAAGGTCGCAGCCATGGGAAAGTTGACAGTTAAGCCTATCTAGTGACAGCCCATCATAGGCTAGTTGGGTGATCTTGCAACTTGTACCATGTCGGAGTTTGATTTTCCCCATAGGGTTTCATTGATCGCTTACTCGTGAGTGTAGCACGGGCTGAGAAGGTCGCTGCCATGGGAAAGTTGACAGTTAAGCCTATCTAGTGACAACCCATCATAGGCTAGCTGGGTGATCTTGCAACTTGTATCATGCCGGAGTTTGATTTTCACCATAGGGTTTCATTGATCGCTTACTCGGCAACTTGTATGAAGCAGGATTTCTACTTTCCCCTTAGCGCTTCATTGATCGTGTACTCTTGAGTGTAGCTCGGGCTGAGAAGGTCGCAGCCATGGGAAAGTTGACAGTTAAGCCTATCTAGTGACAGCCCATCATAGGCTAGCTGGGTGATCTTGCAACTTGTACCATGTCGGAGTTTGATTTTCCCCATAGGGTTTCATTGATCGCTTACTCGTGAGTGTAGCACGGGCTGAGAAGGTCGCTGCCATGGGAAAGTTGACAGTTAAGCCTATCTAGTGACAACCCATAATAGGCTAGCTGGGTGATCTTGCAACTTGTATCATGCCGGAGTTTGATTTTCACCATAGGGTTTCATTGATCGCTTACTCGGCAACTTGTATGAAGCAGGATTTCTACTTTCCCCTTAGCGCTTCATTGATTGTGTACTCTTGAGTGTAGCTCGGGCTGAGAATGACGCAGCCATGGGAAAGTTGACAGTTAAGCCTATCTAGTGACAACCCATCATAGGCTAGCTGGGTGATCTTGCAACTTGTACCATGTCGGAGTTTGATTTTCCCCATAGGGTTTCATTGATCGTGTACTCTTGAGTGTAGCTCGGGCTGAGAAGGTCGCAGCCATGGGAAAGTTGACAGTTAAGCCTATCTAGTGACAGCCCATCATAGGCTAGCTGGGTGATCTTGCAACTTGTACCATGTCGGAGTTTGATTTTCCCCATAGGGTTTCATTGATCGCTTACTCGTGAGTGTAGCACGGGCTGAGAACGTCGCTGCCATGGGAAAGTTGACAGTTAAGCCTATCTAGTGACAACCCATCGTAGGCTAGCTGGGTGATCTTGCAACTTGTATCATGCCGGAGTTTGATTTTCACCATAGGGTTTCATTGACCGCTTACTCAGCAACTTGTATGAAGCAGGATTTCTACTTTCCCCTTAGCGCTTCATTGACCGTGTACTCTTGAGTATAGCTCGGGCTGAGAATGACGCAGCCATGGGAAAGTTGACAGTTAAGCCTATCTAGTGACAGCCCATCATAGGCTAGCTGGGTGATCTTGCAACTTGTACCATGTCGGAGTTTGATTTTCCCCATAGGGTTTCATTGATCGTGTACTCTTGAGTGTAGCTCGGGCTGAGAAGGTCGCAGCCATGGGAAAGTTGACAGTTAAGCCTATCTAGTGACAGCCCATCATAGGCTAGCTGGGTGATCTTGCAACTTGTACCATGTCGGAGTTTGATTTTCCCCATAGGGTTTCATTGATCGCTTACTCGTGAGTGTAGCACGGGCTGAGAAGGTCGCTGCCATGGGAAAGTTGACAGTTAAGCCTATCTAGTGACAACCCATCATAGGCTAGCTGGGTGATCTTGCAACTTGTATCATGCCGGAGTTTGATTTTCACCATAGGGTTTCATTGATCGCTTACTCGGCAACTTGTATGAAGCAGGATTTCTACTTTCCCCTTAGCGCTTCATTGATCGTGTACTCTTGAGTGTAGCTCGGGCTGAGAAGGTCGCAGCCATGGGAAAGTTGACAGTTAAGCCTATCTAGTGACAGCCCATCATAGGCTAGCTGGGTGATCTTGCAACTTGTACCATGTCGGAGTTTGATTTTCCCCATAGGGTTTCATTGATCGCTTACTCGTGAGTGTAGCACGGGCTGAGAAGGTCGCTGCCATGGGAAAGTTGACAGTTAAGCCTATCTAGTGACAACCCATAATAGGCTAGCTGGGTGATCTTGCAACTTGTATCATGCCGGAGTTTGATTTTCACCATAGGGTTTCATTGATCGCTTACTCGGCAACTTGTATGAAGCAGGATTTCTACTTTCCCCTTAGCGCTTCATTGATTGTGTACTCTTGAGTGTAGCTCGGGCTGAGAATGACGCAGCCATGGGAAAGTTGACAGTTAAGCCTATCTAGTGACAACCCATCATAGGCTAGCTGGGTGATCTTGCAACTTGTACCATGTCGGAGTTTGATTTTCCCCATAGGGTTTCATTGATCGTGTACTCTTGAGTGTAGCTCGGGCTGAGAAGGTCGCAGCCATGGGAAAGTTGACAGTTAAGCCTATCTAGTGACAGCCCATCATAGGCTAGCTGGGTGATCTTGCAACTTGTACCATGTCGGAGTTTGATTTTCCCCATAGGGTTTCATTGATCGCTTACTCGTGAGTGTAGCACGGGCTGAGAACGTCGCTGCCATGGGAAAGTTGACAGTTAAGCCTATCTAGTGACAACCCATCGTAGGCTAGCTGGGTGATCTTGCAACTTGTATCATGCCGGAGTTTGATTTTCACCATAGGGTTTCATTGACCGCTTACTCAGCAACTTGTATGAAGCAGGATTTCTACTTTCCCCTTAGCGCTTCATTGACCGTGTACTCTTGAGTATAGCTCGGGCTGAGAATGACGCAGCCATGGGAAAGTTGACAGTTAAGCCTATCTAGTGACAGCCCATCATAGGCTAGCTGGGTGATCTTGCAACTTGTACCATGTCGGAGTTTGATTTTCCCCATAGGGTTTCATTGATCGTGTACTCTTGAGTGTAGCTCGGGCTGAGAAGGTCGCAGCCATGGGAAAGTTGACAGTTAAGCCTATCTAGTGACAGCCCATCATAGGCTAGCTGGGTGATCTTGCAACTTGTACCATGTCGGAGTTTGATTTTCCCCATAGGGTTTCATTGATCGCTTACTCGTGAGTGTAGCACGGGCTGAGAAGGTCGCTGCCATGGGAAAGTTGACAGTTAAGCCTATCTAGTGACAACCCATCATAGGCTAGCTGGGTGATCTTGCAACTTGTATCATGCCGGAGTTTGATTTTCACCATAGGGTTTCATTGATCGCTTACTCGGCAACTTGTATGAAGCAGGATTTCTACTTTCCCCTTAGCGCTTCATTGATCGTGTACTCTTGAGTGTAGCTCGGGCTGAGAAGGTCGCAGCCATGGGAAAGTTGACAGTTAAGCCTATCTAGTGACAGCCCATCATAGGCTAGCTGGGTGATCTTGCAACTTGTACCATGTCGGAGTTTGATTTTCCCCATAGGGTTTCATTGATCGCTTACTCGTGAGTGTAGCACGGGCTGAGAAGGTCGCTGCCATGGGAAAGTTGACAGTTAAGCCTATCTAGTGACAACCCATAATAGGCTAGCTGGGTGATCTTGCAACTTGTATCATGCCGGAGTTTGATTTTCACCATAGGGTTTCATTGATCGCTTACTCGGCAACTTGTATGAAGCAGGATTTCTACTTTCCCCTTAGCGCTTCATTGATTGTGTACTCTTGAGTGTAGCTCGGGCTGAGAATGACGCAGCCATGGGAAAGTTGACAGTTAAGCCTATCTAGTGACAACCCATCATAGGCTAGCTGGGTGATCTTGCAACTTGTACCATGTCGGAGTTTGATTTTCCCCATAGGGTTTCATTGATCGTGTACTCTTGAGTGTAGCTCGGGCTGAGAAGGTCGCAGCCATGGGAAAGTTGACAGTTAAGCCTATCTAGTGACAGCCCATCATAGGCTAGCTGGGTGATCTTGCAACTTGTACCATGTCGGAGTTTGATTTTCCCCATAGGGTTTCATTGATCGCTTACTCGTGAGTGTAGCACGGGCTGAGAACGTCGCTGCCATGGGAAAGTTGACAGTTAAGCCTATCTAGTGACAACCCATCGTAGGCTAGCTGGGTGATCTTGCAACTTGTATCATGCCGGAGTTTGATTTTCACCATAGGGTTTCATTGACCGCTTACTCAGCAACTTGTATGAAGCAGGATTTCTACTTTCCCCTTAGCGCTTCATTGACCGTGTACTCTTGAGTATAGCTCGGGCTGAGAATGACGCAGCCATGGGAAAGTTGACAGTTAAGCCTATCTAGTGACAGCCCATCATAGGCTAGCTGGGTGATCTTGCAACTTGTACCATGTCGGAGTTTGATTTTCCCCATAGGGTTTCATTGATCGTGTACTCTTGAGTGTAGCTCGGGCTGAGAAGGTCGCAGCCATGGGAAAGTTGACAGTTAAGCCTATCTAGTGACAGCCCATCATAGGCTAGCTGGGTGATCTTGCAACTTGTACCATGTCGGAGTTTGATTTTCCCCATAGGGTTTCATTGATCGCTTACTCGTGAGTGTAGCACGGGCTGAGAAGGTCGCTGCCATGGGAAAGTTGACAGTTAAGCCTATCTAGTGACAACCCATCATAGGCTAGCTGGGTGATCTTGCAACTTGTATCATGCCGGAGTTTGATTTTCACCATAGGGTTTCATTGATCGCTTACTCGGCAACTTGTATGAAGCAGGATTTCTACTTTCCCCTTAGCGCTTCATTGATTGTGTACTCTTGAGTGTAGCTCGGGCTGAGAATGACGCAGCCATGGGAAGGTTGACAGTTAAGCCTATCTAGTGACAACCCATCATAGGCTAGCTGGGTGATCTTGCAACTTGTACCATGTCGGAGTTTGATTTTCCCCATAGGGTTTCATTGATCGTGTACTCTTGAGTGTAGCTCAGGCTGAGAAGATCGCAGCCATGGGAAAGTTGACAGTTAAGCCTATCTAGTGACAGCCCATCATAGGCTAGCTGGGTGATCTTGCAACTTGTACCATGTCGGAGTTTGATTTTCCCCATAGGGTTTCATTGATCGCTTACTCGTGAGTGTAGCACGGGCTGAGAACGTCGCTGCCATGGGAAAGTTGACAGTTAAGCCTATCTAGTGACAACCCATCATAGGCTAGCTGGGTGATCTTGCAACTTGTATCATGCCGGAGTTTGATTTTCACCATAGGGTTTCATTGACCGCTTACTCGGCAACTTGTATGAAGCAGGATTTCTACTTTCCCCTTAGCGCTTCATTGATCGTGTACTCTTGAGTATAGCTCGGGCTGAGAATGACGCAGCCATGGGAAAGGTGACAGTTAAGCCTATCTAGTGACAGCCCATCATAGGCTAGCTGGGTGATCTTGCAACTTGTACCATGTCGGAGTTTGATTTTCCCCATAGGGTTTCATTGATCGTGTACTCTTGAGTGTAGCTCGGGCTGAGAAGGTCGCAGCCATGGGAAAGTTGACAGTTAAGCCTATCTAGTGACAGCCCATCATAGGCTAGCTGGGTGATCTTGCAACTTGTACCATGTCGGAGTTTGATTTTCCCCATAGGGTTTCATTGATCGCTTACTCGTGAGTGTAGCACGGGCTGAGAAGGTCGCTGCCATGGTAAAGTTGACAGTTAAGCCTATCTAGTGACAACCCATCATATGCTAGCTGGGTGATCTTGCAACTTGTATCATGCCGGAGTTTGATTTTCACCACAGGGTTTCATTGATCGCTTACTCGGCAACTTGTATGAAGCAGGATTTCTACTTTCCCCTTAGCGCTTCATTGATCGTGTACTCTTGAGTGTAGCTCGGGCTGAGAAGGTCGCAGCCATGGGAAAGTTGACAGTTAAGCCTATCTAGTGACAGCCCATCATAGGCTAGCTGGGTGATCTTGCAACTTGTACCATGTCGGAGTTTGATTTTCCCCATAGGGTTTCATTGATCGCTTACTCGTGAGTGTAGCACGGGCTGAGAAGGTCGCTGCCATGGGAAAGTTGACAGTTAAGCCTATCTAGTGACAACCCATAATAGGCTAGCTGGGTGATCTTGCAACTTGTATCATGCCGGAGTTTGATTTTCACCATAGGGTTTCATTGATCGCTTACTCGGCAACTTGTATGAAGCAGGATTTCTACTTTCCCCTTAGCGCTTCATTGATTGTGTACTCTTGAGTGTAGCTCGGGCTGAGAATGACGCAGCCATGGGAAAGTTGACAGTTAAGCCTATCTAGTGACAACCCATCATAGGCTAGCTGGGTGATCTTGCAACTTGTACCATGTCGGAGTTTGATTTTCCCCATAGGGTTTCATTGATCGTGTACTCTTGAGTGTAGCTCGGGCTGAGAAGGTCGCAGCCATGGGAAAGTTGACAGTTAAGCCTATCTAGTGACAGCCCATCATAGGCTAGCTGGGTGATCTTGCAACTTGTACCATGTCGGAGTTTGATTTTCCCCATAGGGTTTCATTGATCGCTTACTCGTGAGTGTAGCACGGGCTGAGAACGTCGCTGCCATGGGAAAGTTGACAGTTAAGCCTATCTAGTGACAACCCATCGTAGGCTAGCTGGGTGATCTTGCAACTTGTATCATGCCGGAGTTTGATTTTCACCATAGGGTTTCATTGACCGCTTACTCAGCAACTTGTATGAAGCAGGATTTCTACTTTCCCCTTAGCGCTTCATTGACCGTGTACTCTTGAGTATAGCTCGGGCTGAGAATGACGCAGCCATGGGAAAGTTGACAGTTAAGCCTATCTAGTGACAGCCCATCATAGGCTAGCTGGGTGATCTTGCAACTTGTACCATGTCGGAGTTTGATTTTCCCCATAGGGTTTCATTGATCGTGTACTCTTGAGTGTAGCTCGGGCTGAGAAGGTCGCAGCCATGGGAAAGTTGACAGTTAAGCCTATCTAGTGACAGCCCATCATAGGCTAGCTGGGTGATCTTGCAACTTGTACCATGTCGGAGTTTGATTTTCCCCATAGGGTTTCATTGATCGCTTACTCGTGAGTGTAGCACGGGCTGAGAAGGTCGCTGCCATGGGAAAGTTGACAGTTAAGCCTATCTAGTGACAACCCATCATAGGCTAGCTGGGTGATCTTGCAACTTGTATCATGCCGGAGTTTGATTTTCACCATAGGGTTTCATTGATCGCTTACTCGGCAACTTGTATGAAGCAGGATTTCTACTTTCCCCTTAGCGCTTCATTGATTGTGTACTCTTGAGTGTAGCTCGGGCTGAGAATGACGCAGCCATGGGAAGGTTGACAGTTAAGCCTATCTAGTGACAACCCATCATAGGCTAGCTGGGTGATCTTGCAACTTGTACCATGTCGGAGTTTGATTTTCCCCATAGGGTTTCATTGATCGTGTACTCTTGAGTGTAGCTCGGGCTGAGAAGGTCGCAGCCATGGGAAAGTTGACAGTTAAGTCTATCTAGTGACAGCCCATCATAGGCTAGCTGGGTGATCTTGCAACTTGTACCATGTCGGAGTTTGATTTTCCCCATAGGGTTTCATTGATCGCTTACTCGTGAGTGTAGCACGGGCTGAGAAGGTCGCTGCCATGGGAAAGTTGACAGTTAAGCCTATCTAGTGACAACCCATCATAGGCTAGCTGGGTGATCTTGCAACTTGTATCATGCCGGAGTTTGATTTTCACCATAGGGTTTCATTGACCGCTTACTCGGCAACTTGTATGAAGCAGGATGTCTACTTTCCCCTTAGCGCTTCATTGATCGTGTACTCTTGAGTATAGCTCGGGCTGAGAATGACGCGGCCATGGGAAAGTTGATAGTTAAGCCTATCTAGTGACAGCCCATCATAGGCTAGCTGGGTGATCTTGCAACTTGTACCATGTCGGAGTTTGATTTTCCCCATAGGGTTTCATTGATCGTGTACTCTTGAGTGTAGCTCGGGCTGAGAAGGTCGCAGCCATGGGAAAGTTGACAGTTAAGCCTATCTAGTGACAGCCCATCATAGGCTAGCTGGGTGATCTTGCAACTTGTACCATGTCGGAGTTTGATTTTCCCCATAGGGTTTCATTGATCGCTTACTCGTGAGTGTAGCACGGGCTGAGAAGGTCGCTGCCATAAGAAAGTTGACAGTTAAGCCTATCTAGTGACAACCCATCATAGGCTAGCTGGGTGATCTTGCAACTTGTATCATGCCGGAGTTTGATTTTCACCATAGGGTTTCATTGATCGCTTACTCGGCAACTTGTATGAAGCATGATTTCTACTTTCCCCTTAGCGCTTCATTGATTGTGTACTCTTGAGTGTAGCTCGGGCTGAGAATGACGCAGCCATGGGAAGGTTGACAGTTAAGCCTATCTAGTGACAACCCATCATAGGCTAGCTGGGTGATCTTGCAACTTGTACCATGTCGGAGTTTGATTTTCCCCATAGGGTTTCATTGATCGTGTACTCTTGAGTGTAGCTCGGGCTGAGAAGGTCGCAGCCATGGGAAAGTTGACAGTTAAGCCTATCTAGTGACAGCCCATCATAGGCTAGCTGGGTGATCTTGCAACTTGTACCATGTCGGAGTTTGATTTTCCCCATAGGGTTTCATTGATCGCTTACTCGTGAGTGTAGCACGGGCTGAGAACGTCGCTGCCATGGGAAAGTTGACAGTTAAGCCTATCTAGTGACAACCCATCATAGGCTAGCTGGGTGATCTTGCAACTTGTATCATGCCGGAGTTTGATTTTCACCATAGGGTTTCATTAATCGCTTACTCGGCAACTTGTATAAAGCAGGATTTCTACTTTCCCCTTAGCGCTTCATTGATTGTGTACTCTTGAGTGTAGCTCGGGCTGAGAATGACGCAGCCATGGGAAAGTTGACAGTTAAGCCAATCTAGTGACAACCCATCATAGGCTAGCTGGGTGATCTTGCAACTTGTACCATGTCGGAGTTTGATTTTCCCCATAGGGTTTCATTGATCGTGTACTCTTGAGTGTAGCTCGGGCTGAGAAGGTCGCAGCCATGGGAAAGTTGACAGTTAAGCCTATCTAGTGACAGCCCATCATAGGCTAGCTGGGTGATCTTGCAACTTGTACCATGTCGGAGTTTGATTTTCCCCATAGGGTTTCATTGATCGCTTACTCGTGAGTGTAGCACGGGCTGAGAACGTCGCTGCCATGGGAAAGTTGACAGTTAAGCCTATCTAGTGACAACCCATCGTAGGCTAGCTGGGTGATCTTGCAACTTGTATCATGCCGGAGTTTGATTTTCACCATAGGGTTTCATTGACCGCTTACTCAGCAACTTGTATGAAGCAGGATTTCTACTTTCCCCTTAGCGCTTCATTGACCGTGTACTCTTGAGTATAGCTCGGGCTGAGAATGACGCAGCCATGGGAAAGTTGACAGTTAAGCCTATCTAGTGACAGCCCATCATAGGCTAGCTGGGTGATCTTGCAACTTGTACCATGTCGGAGTTTGATTTTCCCCATAGGGTTTCATTGATCGTGTACTCTTGAGTGTAGCTCGGGCTGAGAAGGTCGCAGCCATGGGAAAGTTGACAGTTAAGCCTATCTAGTGACAGCCCATCATAGGCTAGCTGGGTGATCTTGCAACTTGTACCATGTCGGAGTTTGATTTTCCCCATAGGGTTTCATTGATCGCTTACTCGTGAGTGTAGCACGGGCTGAGAAGGTCGCTGCCATGGGAAAGTTGACAGTTAAGCCTATCTAGTGACAACCCATCATATGCTAGCTGGGTGATCTTGCAACTTGTATCATGCCGGAGTTTGATTTTCACCACAGGGTTTCATTGATCGCTTACTCGGCAACTTGTATGAAGCAGGATTTCTACTTTCCCCTTAGCGCTTCATTGATCGTGTACTCTTGAGTGTAGCTCGGGCTGAGAAGGTCGCAGCCATGGGAAAGTTGACAGTTAAGCCTATCTAGTGACAGCCCATCATAGGCTAGCTGGGTGATCTTGCAACTTGTACCATGTCGGAGTTTGATTTTCCCCATAGGGTTTCATTGATCGCTTACTCGTGAGTGTAGCACGGGCTGAGAAGGTCGCTGCCATGGGAAAGTTGACAGTTAAGCCTATCTAGTGACAACCCATAATAGGCTAGCTGGGTGATCTTGCAACTTGTATCATGCCGGAGTTTGATTTTCACCATAGGGTTTCATTGATCGCTTACTCGGCAACTTGTATGAAGCAGGATTTCTACTTTCCCCTTAGCGCTTCATTGATTGTGTACTCTTGAGTGTAGCTCGGGCTGAGAATGACGCAGCCATGGGAAAGTTGACAGTTAAGCCTATCTAGTGACAACCCATCATAGGCTAGCTGGGTGATCTTGCAACTTGTACCATGTCGGAGTTTGATTTTCCCCATAGGGTTTCATTGATCGTGTACTCTTGAGTGTAGCTCGGGCTGAGAAGGTCGCAGCCATGGGAAAGTTGACAGTTAAGCCTATCTAGTGACAGCCCATCATAGGCTAGCTGGGTGATCTTGCAACTTGTACCATGTCGGAGTTTGATTTTCCCCATAGGGTTTCATTGATCGCTTACTCGTGAGTGTAGCACGGGCTGAGAACGTCGCTGCCATGGGAAAGTTGACAGTTAAGCCTATCTAGTGACAACCCATCGTAGGCTAGCTGGGTGATCTTGCAACTTGTATCATGCCGGAGTTTGATTTTCACCATAGGGTTTCATTGACCGCTTACTCAGCAACTTGTATGAAGCAGGATTTCTACTTTCCCCTTAGCGCTTCATTGACCGTGTACTCTTGAGTATAGCTCGGGCTGAGAATGACGCAGCCATGGGAAAGTTGACAGTTAAGCCTATCTAGTGACAGCCCATCATAGGCTAGCTGGGTGATCTTGCAACTTGTACCATGTCGGAGTTTGATTTTCCCCATAGGGTTTCATTGATCGTGTACTCTTGAGTGTAGCTCGGGCTGAGAAGGTCGCAGCCATGGGAAAGTTGACAGTTAAGCCTATCTAGTGACAGCCCATCATAGGCTAGTTGGGTGATCTTGCAACTTGTACCATGTCGGAGTTTGATTTTCCCCATAGGGTTTCATTGATCGCTTACTCGTGAGTGTAGCACGGGCTGAGAAGGTCGCTGCCATGGGAAAGTTGACAGTTAAGCCTATCTAGTGACAACCCATCATAGGCTAGCTGGGTGATCTTGCAACTTGTATCATGCCGGAGTTTGATTTTCACCATAGGGTTTCATTGATCGCTTACTCGGCAACTTGTATGAAGCAGGATTTCTACTTTCCCCTTAGCGCTTCATTGATCGTGTACTCTTGAGTGTAGCTCGGGCTGAGAAGGTCGCAGCCATGGGAAAGTTGACAGTTAAGCCTATCTAGTGACAGCCCATCATAGGCTAGCTGGGTGATCTTGCAACTTGTACCATGTCGGAGTTTGATTTTCCCCATAGGGTTTCATTGATCGCTTACTCGTGAGTGTAGCACGGGCTGAGAAGGTCGCTGCCATGGGAAAGTTGACAGTTAAGCCTATCTAGTGACAACCCATAATAGGCTAGCTGGGTGATCTTGCAACTTGTATCATGCCGGAGTTTGATTTTCACCATAGGGTTTCATTGATCGCTTACTCGGCAACTTGTATGAAGCAGGATTTCTACTTTCCCCTTAGCGCTTCATTGATTGTGTACTCTTGAGTGTAGCTCGGGCTGAGAATGACGCAGCCATGGGAAAGTTGACAGTTAAGCCTATCTAGTGACAACCCATCATAGGCTAGCTGGGTGATCTTGCAACTTGTACCATGTCGGAGTTTGATTTTCCCCATAGGGTTTCATTGATCGTGTACTCTTGAGTGTAGCTCGGGCTGAGAAGGTCGCAGCCATGGGAAAGTTGACAGTTAAGCCTATCTAGTGACAGCCCATCATAGGCTAGCTGGGTGATCTTGCAACTTGTACCATGTCGGAGTTTGATTTTCCCCATAGGGTTTCATTGATCGCTTACTCGTGAGTGTAGCACGGGCTGAGAACGTCGCTGCCATGGGAAAGTTGACAGTTAAGCCTATCTAGTGACAACCCATCGTAGGCTAGCTGGGTGATCTTGCAACTTGTATCATGCCGGAGTTTGATTTTCACCATAGGGTTTCATTGACCGCTTACTCAGCAACTTGTATGAAGCAGGATTTCTACTTTCCCCTTAGCGCTTCATTGACCGTGTACTCTTGAGTATAGCTCGGGCTGAGAATGACGCAGCCATGGGAAAGTTGACAGTTAAGCCTATCTAGTGACAGCCCATCATAGGCTAGCTGGGTGATCTTGCAACTTGTACCATGTCGGAGTTTGATTTTCCCCATAGGGTTTCATTGATCGTGTACTCTTGAGTGTAGCTCGGGCTGAGAAGGTCGCAGCCATGGGAAAGTTGACAGTTAAGCCTATCTAGTGACAGCCCATCATAGGCTAGCTGGGTGATCTTGCAACTTGTACCATGTCGGAGTTTGATTTTCCCCATAGGGTTTCATTGATCGCTTACTCGTGAGTGTAGCACGGGCTGAGAAGGTCGCTGCCATGGGAAAGTTGACAGTTAAGCCTATCTAGTGACAACCCATCATAGGCTAGCTGGGTGATCTTGCAACTTGTATCATGCCGGAGTTTGATTTTCACCATAGGGTTTCATTGATCGCTTACTCGGCAACTTGTATGAAGCAGGATTTCTACTTTCCCCTTAGCGCTTCATTGATCGTGTACTCTTGAGTGTAGCTCGGGCTGAGAAGGTCGCAGCCATGGGAAAGTTGACAGTTAAGCCTATCTAGTGACAGCCCATCATAGGCTAGCTGGGTGATCTTGCAACTTGTACCATGTCGGAGTTTGATTTTCCCCATAGGGTTTCATTGATCGCTTACTCGTGAGTGTAGCACGGGCTGAGAAGGTCGCTGCCATGGGAAAGTTGACAGTTAAGCCTATCTAGTGACAACCCATAATAGGCTAGCTGGGTGATCTTGCAACTTGTATCATGCCGGAGTTTGATTTTCACCATAGGGTTTCATTGATCGCTTACTCGGCAACTTGTATGAAGCAGGATTTCTACTTTCCCCTTAGCGCTTCATTGATTGTGTACTCTTGAGTGTAGCTCGGGCTGAGAATGACGCAGCCATGGGAAAGTTGACAGTTAAGCCTATCTAGTGACAACCCATCATAGGCTAGCTGGGTGATCTTGCAACTTGTACCATGTCGGAGTTTGATTTTCCCCATAGGGTTTCATTGATCGTGTACTCTTGAGTGTAGCTCGGGCTGAGAAGGTCGCAGCCATGGGAAAGTTGACAGTTAAGCCTATCTAGTGACAGCCCATCATAGGCTAGCTGGGTGATCTTGCAACTTGTACCATGTCGGAGTTTGATTTTCCCCATAGGGTTTCATTGATCGCTTACTCGTGAGTGTAGCACGGGCTGAGAACGTCGCTGCCATGGGAAAGTTGACAGTTAAGCCTATCTAGTGACAACCCATCGTAGGCTAGCTGGGTGATCTTGCAACTTGTATCATGCCGGAGTTTGATTTTCACCATAGGGTTTCATTAACCGCTTACTCAGCAACTTGTATGAAGCAGGATTTCTACTTTCCCCTTAGCGCTTCATTGACCGTGTACTCTTGAGTATAGCTCGGGCTGAGAATGACGCAGCCATGGGAAAGTTGACAGTTAAGCCTATCTAGTGACAGCCCATCATAGGCTAGCTGGGTGATCTTGCAACTTGTACCATGTCGGAGTTTGATTTTCCCCATAGGGTTTCATTGATCGTGTACTCTTGAGTGTAGCTCGGGCTGAGAAGGTCGCAGCCATGGGAAAGTTGACAGTTAAGCCTATCTAGTGACAGCCCATCATAGGCTAGCTGGGTGATCTTGCAACTTGTACCATGTCGGAGTTTGATTTTCCCCATAGGGTTTCATTGATCGCTTACTCGTGAGTGTAGCACGGGCTGAGAAGGTCGCTGCCATGGGAAAGTTGACAGTTAAGCCTATCTAGTGACAACCCATCATAGGCTAGCTGGGTGATCTTGCAACTTGTATCATGCCGGAGTTTGATTTTCACCATAGGGTTTCATTGATCGCTTACTCGGCAACTTGTATGAAGCAGGATTTCTACTTTCCCCTTAGCGCTTCATTGATTGTGTACTCTTGAGTGTAGCTCGGGCTGAGAATGACGCAGCCATGGGAAGGTTGACAGTTAAGCCTATCTAGTGACAACCCATCATAGGCTAGCTGGGTGATCTTGCAACTTGTACCATGTCGGAGTTTGATTTTCCCCATAGGGTTTCATTGATCGTGTACTCTTGAGTGTAGCTCAGGCTGAGAAGATCGCAGCCATGGGAAAGTTGACAGTTAAGCCTATCTAGTGACAGCCCATCATAGGCTAGCTGGGTGATCTTGCAACTTGTACCATGTCGGAGTTTGATTTTCCCCATAGGGTTTCATTGATCGCTTACTCGTGAGTGTAGCACGGGCTGAGAACGTCGCTGCCATGGGAAAGTTGACAGTTAAGCCTATCTAGTGACAACCCATCGTAGGCTAGCTGGGTGATCTTGCAACTTGTATCATGCCGGAGTTTGATTTTCACCATAGGGTTTCATTGACCGCTTACTCGGCAACTTGTATGAAGCAGGATTTCTACTTTCCCCTTAGCGCTTCATTGACCGTGTACTCTTGAGTATAGCTCGGGCTGAGAATGACGCAGCCATGGGAAAGTTGACAGTTAAGCCTATCTAGTGACAGCCCATCATAGGCTAGCTGGGTGATCTTGCAACTTGTACCATGTCGGAGTTTGATTTTCCCCATAGGGTTTCATTGATCGTGTACTCTTGAGTGTAGCTCGGGCTGAGAAGGTCGCAGCCATGGGAAAGTTGACAGTTAAGCCTATCTAGTGACAGCCCATCATAGGCTAGCTGGGTGATCTTGCAACTTGTACCATGTCGGAGTTTGATTTTCCCCATAGGGTTTCATTGATCGCTTACTCGTGAGTGTAGCACGGGCTGAGAAGGTCGCTGCCATGGGAAAGTTGACAGTTAAGCCTATCTAGTGACAACCCATCATATGCTAGCTGGGTGATCTTGCAACTTGTATCATGCCGGAGTTTGATTTTCACCACAGGGTTTCATTGATCGCTTACTCGGCAACTTGTATGAAGCAGGATTTCTACTTTCCCCTTAGCGCTTCATTGATCGTGTACTCTTGAGTGTAGCTCGGGCTGAGAAGGTCGCAGCCATGGGAAAGTTGACAGTTAAGCCTATCTAGTGACAGCCCATCATAGGCTAGCTGGGTGATCTTGCAACTTGTACCATGTCGGAGTTTGATTTTCCCCATAGGGTTTCATTGATCGCTTACTCGTGAGTGTAGCACGGGCTGAGAAGGTCGCTGCCATGGGAAAGTTGACAGTTAAGCCTATCTAGTGACAACCCATAATAGGCTAGCTGGGTGATCTTGCAACTTGTATCATGCCGGAGTTTGATTTTCACCATAGGGTTTCATTGATCGCTTACTCGGCAACTTGTATGAAGCAGGATTTCTACTTTCCCCTTAGCGCTTCATTGATTGTGTACTCTTGAGTGTAGCTCGGGCTGAGAATGACGCAGCCATGGGAAAGTTGACAGTTAAGCCTATCTAGTGACAACCCATCATAGGCTAGCTGGGTGATCTTGCAACTTGTACCATGTCGGAGTTTGATTTTCCCCATAGGGTTTCATTGATCGTGTACTCTTGAGTGTAGCTCGGGCTGAGAAGGTCGCAGCCATGGGAAAGTTGACAGTTAAGCCTATCTAGTGACAGCCCATCATAGGCTAGCTGGGTGATCTTGCAACTTGTACCATGTCGGAGTTTGATTTTCCCCATAGGGTTTCATTGATCGCTTACTCGTGAGTGTAGCACGGGCTGAGAACGTCGCTGCCATGGGAAAGTTGACAGTTAAGCCTATCTAGTGACAACCCATCGTAGGCTAGCTGGGTGATCTTGCAACTTGTATCATGCCGGAGTTTGATTTTCACCATAGGGTTTCATTGACCGCTTACTCAGCAACTTGTATGAAGCAGGATTTCTACTTTCCCCTTAGCGCTTCATTGACCGTGTACTCTTGAGTATAGCTCGGGCTGAGAATGACGCAGCCATGGGAAAGTTGACAGTTAAGCCTATCTAGTGACAGCCCATCATAGGCTAGCTGGGTGATCTTGCAACTTGTACCATGTCGGAGTTTGATTTTCCCCATAGGGTTTCATTGATCGTGTACTCTTGAGTGTAGCTCGGGCTGAGAAGGTCGCAGCCATGGGAAAGTTGACAGTTAAGCCTATCTAGTGACAGCCCATCATAGGCTAGTTGGGTGATCTTGCAACTTGTACCATGTCGGAGTTTGATTTTCCCCATAGGGTTTCATTGATCGCTTACTCGTGAGTGTAGCACGGGCTGAGAAGGTCGCTGCCATGGGAAAGTTGACAGTTAAGCCTATCTAGTGACAACCCATCATAGGCTAGCTGGGTGATCTTGCAACTTGTATCATGCCGGAGTTTGATTTTCACCATAGGGTTTCATTGATCGCTTACTCGGCAACTTGTATGAAGCAGGATTTCTACTTTCCCCTTAGCGCTTCATTGATCGTGTACTCTTGAGTGTAGCTCGGGCTGAGAAGGTCGCAGCCATGGGAAAGTTGACAGTTAAGCCTATCTAGTGACAGCCCATCATAGGCTAGCTGGGTGATCTTGCAACTTGTACCATGTCGGAGTTTGATTTTCCCCATAGGGTTTCATTGATCGCTTACTCGTGAGTGTAGCACGGGCTGAGAAGGTCGCTGCCATGGGAAAGTTGACAGTTAAGCCTATCTAGTGACAACCCATAATAGGCTAGCTGGGTGATCTTGCAACTTGTATCATGCCGGAGTTTGATTTTCACCATAGGGTTTCATTGATCGCTTACTCGGCAACTTGTATGAAGCAGGATTTCTACTTTCCCCTTAGCGCTTCATTGATTGTGTACTCTTGAGTGTAGCTCGGGCTGAGAATGACGCAGCCATGGGAAAGTTGACAGTTAAGCCTATCTAGTGACAACCCATCATAGGCTAGCTGGGTGATCTTGCAACTTGTACCATGTCGGAGTTTGATTTTCCCCATAGGGTTTCATTGATCGTGTACTCTTGAGTGTAGCTCGGGCTGAGAAGGTCGCAGCCATGGGAAAGTTGACAGTTAAGCCTATCTAGTGACAGCCCATCATAGGCTAGCTGGGTGATCTTGCAACTTGTACCATGTCGGAGTTTGATTTTCCCCATAGGGTTTCATTGATCGCTTACTCGTGAGTGTAGCACGGGCTGAGAACGTCGCTGCCATGGGAAAGTTGACAGTTAAGCCTATCTAGTGACAACCCATCGTAGGCTAGCTGGGTGATCTTGCAACTTGTATCATGCCGGAGTTTGATTTTCACCATAGGGTTTCATTGACCGCTTACTCAGCAACTTGTATGAAGCAGGATTTCTACTTTCCCCTTAGCGCTTCATTGACCGTGTACTCTTGAGTATAGCTCGGGCTGAGAATGACGCAGCCATGGGAAAGTTGACAGTTAAGCCTATCTAGTGACAGCCCATCATAGGCTAGCTGGGTGATCTTGCAACTTGTACCATGTCGGAGTTTGATTTTCCCCATAGGGTTTCATTGATCGTGTACTCTTGAGTGTAGCTCGGGCTGAGAAGGTCGCAGCCATGGGAAAGTTGACAGTTAAGCCTATCTAGTGACAGCCCATCATAGGCTAGCTGGGTGATCTTGCAACTTGTACCATGTCGGAGTTTGATTTTCCCCATAGGGTTTCATTGATCGCTTACTCGTGAGTGTAGCACGGGCTGAGAAGGTCGCTGCCATGGGAAAGTTGACAGTTAAGCCTATCTAGTGACAACCCATCATAGGCTAGCTGGGTGATCTTGCAACTTGTATCATGCCGGAGTTTGATTTTCACCATAGGGTTTCATTGATCGCTTACTCGGCAACTTGTATGAAGCAGGATTTCTACTTTCCCCTTAGCGCTTCATTGATCGTGTACTCTTGAGTGTAGCTCGGGCTGAGAAGGTCGCAGCCATGGGAAAGTTGACAGTTAAGCCTATCTAGTGACAGCCCATCATAGGCTAGCTGGGTGATCTTGCAACTTGTACCATGTCGGAGTTTGATTTTCCCCATAGGGTTTCATTGATCGCTTACTCGTGAGTGTAGCACGGGCTGAGAAGGTCGCTGCCATGGGAAAGTTGACAGTTAAGCCTATCTAGTGACAACCCATAATAGGCTAGCTGGGTGATCTTGCAACTTGTATCATGCCGGAGTTTGATTTTCACCATAGGGTTTCATTGATCGCTTACTCGGCAACTTGTATGAAGCAGGATTTCTACTTTCCCCTTAGCGCTTCATTGATTGTGTACTCTTGAGTGTAGCTCGGGCTGAGAATGACGCAGCCATGGGAAAGTTGACAGTTAAGCCTATCTAGTGACAACCCATCATAGGCTAGCTGGGTGATCTTGCAACTTGTACCATGTCGGAGTTTGATTTTCCCCATAGGGTTTCATTGATCGTGTACTCTTGAGTGTAGCTCGGGCTGAGAAGGTCGCAGCCATGGGAAAGTTGACAGTTAAGCCTATCTAGTGACAGCCCATCATAGGCTAGCTGGGTGATCTTGCAACTTGTACCATGTCGGAGTTTGATTTTCCCCATAGGGTTTCATTGATCGCTTACTCGTGAGTGTAGCACGGGCTGAGAACGTCGCTGCCATGGGAAAGTTGACAGTTAAGCCTATCTAGTGACAACCCATCGTAGGCTAGCTGGGTGATCTTGCAACTTGTATCATGCCGGAGTTTGATTTTCACCATAGGGTTTCATTGACCGCTTACTCAGCAACTTGTATGAAGCAGGATTTCTACTTTCCCCTTAGCGCTTCATTGACCGTGTACTCTTGAGTATAGCTCGGGCTGAGAATGACGCAGCCATGGGAAAGTTGACAGTTAAGCCTATCTAGTGACAGCCCATCATAGGCTAGCTGGGTGATCTTGTAACTTGTACCATGTCGGAGTTTGATTTTCCCCATAGGGTTTCATTGATCGTGTACTCTTGAGTGTAGCTCGGGCTGAGAAGGTCGCAGCCATGGGAAAGTTGACAGTTAAGCCTATCTAGTGACAGCCCATCATAGGCTAGCTGGGTGATCTTGCAACTTGTACCATGTCGGAGTTTGATTTTCCCCATAGGGTTTCATTGATCGCTTACTCGTGAGTGTAGCACGGGCTGAGAAGGTCGCTGCCATGGGAAAGTTGACAGTTAAGCCTATCTAGTGACAACCCATCATAGGCTAGCTGGGTGATCTTGCAACTTGTATCATGCCGGAGTTTGATTTTCACCATAGGGTTTCATTGATCGCTTACTCGGCAACTTGTATGAAGCAGGATTTCTACTTTCCCCTTAGCGCTTCATTGATTGTGTACTCTTGAGTGTAGCTCGGGCTGAGAATGACGCAGCCATGGGAAGGTTGACAGTTAAGCCTATCTAGTGACAACCCATCATAGGCTAGCTGGGTGATCTTGCAACTTGTACCATGTCGGAGTTTGATTTTCCCCATAGGGTTTCATTGATCGTGTACTCTTGAGTGTAGCTCAGGCTGAGAAGATCGCAGCCATGGGAAAGTTGACAGTTAAGCCTATCTAGTGACAGCCCATCATAGGCTAGCTGGGTGATCTTGCAACTTGTACCATGTCGGAGTTTGATTTTCCCCATAGGGTTTCATTGATCGCTTACTCGTGAGTGTAGCACGGGCTGAGAACGTCGCTGCCATGGGAAAGTTGACAGTTAAGCCTATCTAGTGACAACCCATCATAGGCTAGCTGGGTGATCTTGCAACTTGTATCATGCCGGAGTTTGATTTTCACCATAGGGTTTCATTGACCGCTTACTCGGCAACTTGTATGAAGCAGGATTTCTACTTTCCCCTTAGCGCTTCATTGATCGTGTACTCTTGAGTATAGCTCGGGCTGAGAATGACGCAGCCATGGGAAAGTTGACAGTTAAGCCTATCTAGTGACAGCCCATCATAGGCTAGCTGGGTGATCTTGCAACTTGTACCATGTCGGAGTTTGATTTTCCCCATAGGGTTTCATTGATCGTGTACTCTTGAGTGTAGCTCGGGCTGAGAAGGTCGCAGCCATGGGAAAGTTGACAGTTAAGCCTATCTAGTGACAGCCCATCATAGGCTAGCTGGGTGATCTTGCAACTTGTACCATGTCGGAGTTTGATTTTCCCCATAGGGTTTCATTGATCGCTTACTCGTGAGTGTAGCACGGGCTGAGAAGGTCGCTGCCATGGTAAAGTTGACAGTTAAGCCTATCTAGTGACAACCCATCATATGCTAGCTGGGTGATCTTGCAACTTGTATCATGCCGGAGTTTGATTTTCACCACAGGGTTTCATTGATCGCTTACTCGGCAACTTGTATGAAGCAGGATTTCTACTTTCCCCTTAGCGCTTCATTGATCGTGTACTCTTGAGTGTAGCTCGGGCTGAGAAGGTCGCAGCCATGGGAAAGTTGACAGTTAAGCCTATCTAGTGACAGCCCATCATAGGCTAGCTGGGTGATCTTGCAACTTGTACCATGTCGGAGTTTGATTTTCCCCATAGGGTTTCATTGATCGCTTACTCGTGAGTGTAGCACGGGCTGAGAAGGTCGCTGCCATGGGAAAGTTGACAGTTAAGCCTATCTAGTGACAACCCATAATAGGCTAGCTGGGTGATCTTGCAACTTGTATCATGCCGGAGTTTGATTTTCACCATAGGGTTTCATTGATCGCTTACTCGGCAACTTGTATGAAGCAGGATTTCTACTTTCCCCTTAGCGCTTCATTGATTGTGTACTCTTGAGTGTAGCTCGGGCTGAGAATGACGCAGCCATGGGAAAGTTGACAGTTAAGCCTATCTAGTGACAACCCATCATAGGCTAGCTGGGTGATCTTGCAACTTGTACCATGTCGGAGTTTGATTTTCCCCATAGGGTTTCATTGATCGTGTACTCTTGAGTGTAGCTCGGGCTGAGAAGGTCGCAGCCATGGGAAAGTTGACAGTTAAGCCTATCTAGTGACAGCCCATCATAGGCTAGCTGGGTGATCTTGCAACTTGTACCATGTCGGAGTTTGATTTTCCCCATAGGGTTTCATTGATCGCTTACTCGTGAGTGTAGCACGGGCTGAGAACGTCGCTGCCATGGGAAAGTTGACAGTTAAGCCTATCTAGTGACAACCCATCGTAGGCTAGCTGGGTGATCTTGCAACTTGTATCATGCCGGAGTTTGATTTTCACCATAGGGTTTCATTGACCGCTTACTCAGCAACTTGTATGAAGCAGGATTTCTACTTTCCCCTTAGCGCTTCATTGACCGTGTACTCTTGAGTATAGCTCGGGCTGAGAATGACGCAGCCATGGGAAAGTTGACAGTTAAGCCTATCTAGTGACAGCCCATCATAGGCTAGCTGGGTGATCTTGCAACTTGTACCATGTCGGAGTTTGATTTTCCCCATAGGGTTTCATTGATCGTGTACTCTTGAGTGTAGCTCGGGCTGAGAAGGTCGCAGCCATGGGAAAGTTGACAGTTAAGCCTATCTAGTGACAGCCCATCATAGGCTAGCTGGGTGATCTTGCAACTTGTACCATGTCGGAGTTTGATTTTCCCCATAGGGTTTCATTGATCGCTTACTCGTGAGTGTAGCACGGGCTGAGAAGGTCGCTGCCATGGGAAAGTTGACAGTTAAGCCTATCTAGTGACAACCCATCATAGGCTAGCTGGGTGATCTTGCAACTTGTATCATGCCGGAGTTTGATTTTCACCATAGGGTTTCATTGATCGCTTACTCGGCAACTTGTATGAAGCAGGATTTCTACTTTCCCCTTAGCGCTTCATTGATCGTGTACTCTTGAGTGTAGCTCGGGCTGAGAAGGTCGCAGCCATGGGAAAGTTGACAGTTAAGCCTATCTAGTGACAGCCCATCATAGGCTAGCTGGGTGATCTTGCAACTTGTACCATGTCGGAGTTTGATTTTCCCCATAGGGTTTCATTGATCGCTTACTCGTGAGTGTAGCACGGGCTGAGAAGGTCGCTGCCATGGGAAAGTTGACAGTTAAGCCTATCTAGTGACAACCCATAATAGGCTAGCTGGGTGATCTTGCAACTTGTATCATGCCGGAGTTTGATTTTCACCATAGGGTTTCATTGATCGCTTACTCGGCAACTTGTATGAAGCAGGATTTCTACTTTCCCCTTAGCGCTTCATTGATTGTGTACTCTTGAGTATAGCTCGGGCTGAGAATGACGCAGCCATGGGAAAGTTGACAGTTAAGCCTATCTAGTGACAGCCCATCATAGGCTAGCTGGGTGATCTTGCAACTTGTACCATGTCGGAGTTTGATTTTCCCCATAGGGTTTCATTGATCGTGTACTCTTGAGTGTAGCTCGGGCTGAGAAGGTCGCAGCCATGGGAAAGTTGACAGTTAAGCCTATCTAGTGACAGCCCATCATAGGCTAGCTGGGTGATCTTGCAACTTGTACCATGTCGGAGTTTGATTTTCCCCATAGGGTTTCATTGATCGCTTACTCGTGAGTGTAGCACGGGCTGAGAAGGTCGCTGCCATGGGAAAGTTGACAGTTAAGCCTATCTAGTGACAACCCATCATAGGCTAGCTGGGTGATCTTGCAACTTGTATCATGCCGGAGTTTGATTTTCACCATAGGGTTTCATTGATCGCTTACTCGGCAACTTGTATGAAGCAGGATTTCTACTTTCCCCTTAGCGCTTCATTGATCGTGTACTCTTGAGTGTAGCTCGGGCTGAGAAGGTCGCAGCCATGGGAAAGTTGACAGTTAAGCCTATCTAGTGACAGCCCATCATAGGCTAGCTGGGTGATCTTGCAACTTGTACCATGTCGGAGTTTGATTTTCCCCATAGGGTTTCATTGATCGCTTACTCGTGAGTGTAGCACGGGCTGAGAAGGTCGCTGCCATGGGAAAGTTGACAGTTAAGCCTATCTAGTGACAACCCATAATAGGCTAGCTGGGTGATCTTGCAACTTGTATCATGCCGGAGTTTGATTTTCACCATAGGGTTTCATTGATCGCTTACTCGGCAACTTGTATGAAGCAGGATTTCTACTTTCCCCTTAGCGCTTCATTGATTGTGTACTCTTGAGTGTAGCTCGGGCTGAGAATGACGCAGCCATGGGAAAGTTGACAGTTAAGCCTATCTAGTGACAACCCATCATAGGCTAGCTGGGTGATCTTGCAACTTGTACCATGTCGGAGTTTGATTTTCCCCATAGGGTTTCATTGATCGTGTACTCTTGAGTGTAGCTCGGGCTGAGAAGGTCGCAGCCATGGGAAAGTTGACAGTTAAGCCTATCTAGTGACAGCCCATCATAGGCTAGCTGGGTGATCTTGCAACTTGTACCATGTCGGAGTTTGATTTTCCCCATAGGGTTTCATTGATCGCTTACTCGTGAGTGTAG
This sequence comes from Leptodactylus fuscus, assembly GCF_031893055.1. Taxonomy (NCBI): domain Eukaryota; kingdom Metazoa; phylum Chordata; class Amphibia; order Anura; family Leptodactylidae; genus Leptodactylus; species Leptodactylus fuscus. The sequence goes on from NW_027440366.1 coordinate 121,382, forward strand.
CACGGGCTGAGAACGTCGCTGCCATGGGAAAGTTGACAGTTAAGCCTATCTAGTGACAACCCATCGTAGGCTAGCTGGGTGATCTTGCAACTA